>NC_057804.1:420755780-420804172 GCF_018294505.1 Triticum aestivum
ACCCTCATGGGCCACCCGTAAGGTGGTTGATGCTCTTCTTTTGCTGCAAGAAGGATAATTTTATGAGAAAAAATTGGGCGAAATATTCACCCCAATCGGAGTTACGGATCTCCGAATATAAAAGAAACGGTGATGGGGAAGGATCTGAGAACGCAGAAACAGAGAGAGACAGAGAGATAGATTCAATCTCGGAGGGGCTCTCACCCCTCCCACGCCATGGGAGCCAAGGACCAGAGGGGAAACCCTTCTCCCATCTAGGGAGAAGGTCAAAGAAGAAGAAGGGGGGTATCTCCCCCTTGCTTCCGGTGGCGCCGGAGCGCTGCCGGGGGCCATCATCATCACCGTGATCTTCACCAACAACTTCACCGCCTTCATCACCAACTCTTCCCCCCTCTATGCAGCAGTGTAACCCCTCTCTTACCCGCTGTAATCTCTACTTAAACATGGTGCTCAATGCTATATATTATTTCCCAATGATGTATGGTTATCTTATGATGTTTGAGTAGATCTGTTTTGTCCTATGGGTTAATTGATGATCGTGATTGGTTTGAGTTGCATGTTTTATTATTGGTGCTGTCCTATGGTGCCCTCTGTGTCGCGCAAGCGTGAGGGATTGCCGCTGTAGGGTGTTACAATGCGTTCATGATTTGCTTGTAGTGGGTTGCGTGAGTGACTGAAACACAAACCCGAGTAAGGGGATTGTTGCGTATGGGATAAAGGGGACTTGATGCTTTAATGCTATGGTTGGGTTTTACCTTAATAAATCTTTAGTAGTTGCGGATGCTTGCTAGAGTTCCAATCATAAGTGCATATGATCCAAGAAGATAAAGTATGTTAGCTTATGCCTCTCCCTCAAATAGAATTGCAATAGTGATTACCGGTCTAGTTATCGATTGCCTTGGACAAATAACTTTCTCATAACAAAAAACTCTCTACTAATACTTACTTTATTGCATCTTTATCTAAACATCCCCTAGTTTATATTTACGTGCTCTTTATTATCTTGCAAACCTATCCAACAACACCTACAAAGTACTTCTAGTTTCATACTTGTTGTAGGTAAAGTGAACGTCAAGCGTGCGTAGAGTCGTATCAGTGGCCGATAGGACTTGAGAGAGTATTTGTTCTACCTTTAGCTCCTTGTTGGGTTCGACACTCTTACTTATCGAAAGAGGCTACAACTATCATGTATACTTGCGGGTCATCAAGACCTTTTTCTGGCACTGTTGCCGGGGAGTCATAGCGTGGGGTGAACATTCTCGTGTGTGCTTGCTTTCTTTATCACTAAGTAATCATTATTTGATGTTCTTAGTTGTTTTCTATCTTTAGTTATGGGTAGGAAACTTAAAATACCAAAAAATAGTTGTACCTACTGAACCAATGGTTGAAGAACCACTCAAAATCTATCAAACTCCTGAAGCTTTTTACTTGGATCATCTTCGATTCCTTTGTGCTCGTGCTGAAACCCCAACTAGCTTAGTTGAGGGCAAATCTTTAGATAAGCATGCTTGTTATGTGCGACACCATATATCTGAAAAACGGAAACTTTTACTGGATCAAATTCATCATTTGCAATGCTATGCTTGGAATTTATGTGAAATATATGATATTACTTGTTTTCTGAAAACCCTAAGAAACACCTTCCCTACCAATGTGAGTTTATTGATAATGGATTCGTATCTTCATATGCTAAGGGTGTTTATAATTACTATGATGTTCAACAAATTGAAGAATTTTTTGCTTTTAAGGGTGCTTATGAAATTGCTTCTTTGATTGAAAAGTATGATGCTACTCTCTACAAATCCGAATTTTTTTGCCATACTTGAATATTGTTATGATAATTATGCTTCTAATGCCTATGTTAAACTATATATTGAGAAATTCTCCGATGTCCAAGAAGAGACTAATATTTTGCAGGAAGCTATGGAAGAAGAAATTGATGAAACTGTGAGCTCATTGGATGAAAAAGATGATGAGGAGAGCGAAGAACAAAAGGAGGAAGAACGGATTGATCACCCGTGCCCACCTTCTAATGAGAGTAACTCTTCAACTCATATATTGTTTAATTCCCCTTCGTGCTTACCGAAGGATGATTGCTATGATCCTGTTGATTCTCTTGAAATATCCCTTTTTGATGATGCTTGCTATGCTTGTGGCCAAGATGCCAATATGAATTATGCTTATGGAGATGAACTTGATATAGTTCCTTATGTTAAACATGAAATTGTTGCTATTGCACCCACGCATGATAGTCCTATTATCTTTTTGAATTCTCCCGACTACACTATACCGGAGAAGTTTGCGCTTAGTAAGGATTATATTGATGGGTTGCCTTTTACCATTGCACATGATGATTTTGATGAATGTAATATGCATGTTCTTGCTGCTCCTACTTGCAATTATTATGAGAGAGGAATTACATCTCCGCCTATTTATGTTTCCAACACGATAGAATTGCAAGAATCTGCTTATACTATGCATTGGCCTTTACTATGTGTGCATGAATTGTTCTTTTATGACATGCCAATGCATAGGAAGAGAGTTAGACTTCGTTATTGCTTGATATATGTTACTTTGTGCTCACTACTAAATTACAAATCATTGTTAATTAAAATTGGCTTTGATATACCTTGGGATCCGGGTGGATCCATTACTTGAGCACTATATGCCTAGCTTAATGGCTTTAAAGAAAGCGTTGCCAGGGAGACAACCCGGAAGTTTTAGAGAGTCATTTATTTCTCTTGAGTGCTTTTATATAGTTTAAAAACAAAAAAATAAAGAGGGGAACCTAAAACTTTTCAAAAAGGAAAGTGAAAGTGAGAAAGACAAGCATTGTTGAAGTGGGAGCTAACCTTGAACTTTGTTCATGCTCACGGAAACTTTGTGAATCTTGATTACAGAAACTTTTCGACAAAAATAATTATTCCCTTGTACAATTCCATTGTATTATAAAAATAATGTGCTAAGGTTTGCCTTTAGGATGTTTACAATGCTTGTTGGTTTGTACGGTGCAGGACAGAGACTTTGGCTGTAGTGCGCGATTTTACATTTTTAACTGGAACGTCAAACGGTTTTGATTCATTTTGAAATGTGTTTCAGTACAAATTGTTTATTTGTCATAATTTTGGTAGAATTTTTGGGGTACCAGAAGTATGGTGAATATTCAGATTGCTATAGACTGTTCTGTTTTTGACAGATTCTGTTTTTGATGCATAGTTTGCTTGTTTTGATGAAACTATCAATTTCTATCAGTGGATTAAGCCATGAAAAAGCTATATTACAGTAGACACAATGCAAAAACAAAATATGAATTGGTTTTCTACAGTACTTAGAGTAGTGATTTGCTTTATTATACTAACGGATCTTACCGAGTTTTCTGTTGAAGTTTTATGTGGATGAAGTGCTTGATCGAGGAGGTCTCGATATGAGGAAAAGGGGGCAAGAGCTCAAGCTTGGGGATGCCCGAGGCACACCAAGTAAATATTCAAGAAGACTCAAGCGTCTAAGCTTGGGGATGCCCTGTAAGGCATCCCCTCTTTCTTCAACAAGTATCGGTATGTTTTCGTATTCGTTTTGTTCATGCGATATGTGCAAGTATTGGAGCGTCTTTTGCATTTAGTTTTCATTTTTCTTTTATGCACCATGCTGGTATGAGATATTACTTGGTTGATTTATAGAATGCTCATTGCACTTCACTTAAATCTTTTGAGTGTGGCTTTATAGAATGCTTCGTGTGCTTCACTTATATCATTTGAAGTTTGGATTGTCTGTTTCTCTTTACTTAGAAAACCGCCAATTGTAGAATGATCTTTTGCTTCACTTATATTTGTTAGAGCGTGGGAATATATTTTGTAGAAATAATTAAACTCTCTTGTTTCACTTATATCTATTTAGAGAGATGGCAGGAATTGGTCATTCACATGGTTAGTCATAAAATCCTACATAAACTTGTAGATCGCTGAATATGATATATTTGATTCCTTGTAATAGTTTTGCGATATAAAGATGGTGATATTACAGTCATGCTAGTGGGTGGTTGTGGATTGTAGAGACACTTGTGTTGAGGTTTGCAAGTCCCGTAGCATGCACGTATGGTAACTGCGTTGTGTGACAAATTTGAAGCATGGGGTGTTTCTTTGATTGTCTTCCTTATGAGTGGCGGTCGGGGACGAGCGATGGTTTTTTCCTACCAATCTATCCCCCTAGGGGCATGCGTAGTAGTACTTTGCTTCGAGGGCTAATAAACTTTTGCAATAAGTATATGAGTTCTTTATGACTAATGTGAGTCCATGGATTATACGCACTTTTACCTTTCCATCATTGCTAGCCTCTTCGGTACCGTGCATTGCCCTTTCTCACCTCGAGAGTTGGTGCAAACTTCGCCGGTGCATCCAAACCCCGTGATATGATATGCTCTATAACACATAAACCTCCTTATATCTTCCTCAAAACAGCCACCATACCTACCTATCATGGCATTTCCATAGCATTCCGAGATATATTGCCATGCAACTTCCATCATCATCATATTCATGACTTGAGCATTCATTTTCATATTGCTTTGCATGATCGTAAGATAGATAGCATGATGTTTTCATGTCTTATCCGTTTTTTGATGGCATTGCTATGCTAGATCATTGCACATCCCGGTACACCGCCGGAAGCATTCATATAGAGTCATATCTTTGTTCTACTATCGAGTTGTAATATTGAGTTGTAAGTAAATAAAAGTGTGATGATCATCATTATAGAGCATTGCCCCATGAAAAAAAGAAAAAAAAAGAAAAAAAAAGGAAAGGCCAAAGAAGCCTAAATAAAAAAGGGGGCCAAAGAAGCCCACAGAAAGAAAAAAAAAGAAAAGGGGCAATGTTACTATCTTTTTTCCACACTTGTGCTTCAAAGTAGCACCATGTTCTTCATATAGAGAGTCTCTTATGTTATCACTTTGATATACTAGTGGGAATTTTCAATATAGAACTTGGCTTGTATATTCCAACGATGGGCTTCCTCAAATGCCCTAGGTCTTCATGAGCAAGCAAGTTGGATGCACACCCACTTAGTTTTCAGTTTGAGCTTTCATACACTTATAGCTCTAGTGCATCCGCTGCATGGCAATCCCTACTCCTCGCATTGACATCAATTGATGGGCATCTCCATAGCTCGTTGATTAGCCGCGTCGATGTGAGACTTTCTTCTTTTTTGTCTTCTCCACATAACCTCCATCATTATATTCTCTTCCACCTATAGTGCTATATCCATGGCTTGCACTCATGTATTGCGTGAGGGTTGAAAAAGCTGAAGCGCGTTAAAAACTATGAACCAATTGCTCGGCTTGTCATCGGGGTTGTGCATGATGGGAGCATTTTGTGTGACGAAAATGAAACATGGTCAAACTATATGATTTTGTAGGGATAAGCTTGCTTTGGCCATGTTGTTTTGAAAAGACAAGATTGCTTTATTGGTACGCTTGAAGTATTATTGTTTTTATGTCAAATGATAGACTATTTCTTTGAATCACTCGTATCTTAATATTCATGCCATGATTAGACATATGATCAAGATTATGCTAGGTAGCATTCCACATCAAAAATTATCTTTTTTATCATTTACCTACTCGAGGAAGAGCGGGGATTAAGCTTGGGGATGCTGATACATCTCCGTCGTATCTATAATTTTTTATTGTTCCATGACAATATTCTCCAACTTTCATATACTTTTGGCAACTTTTTATACTATTTTTGGGACTAACATATTGATCCAGTGCCTAGTGCTAGTCCCTGTTTGTTGCATGTTTTATGTTTCGCAGAAACCCAATATCAAAGGAAATCCAAATGGGATAAAAACGGACGGAGAATTATTTGGGAATATTTGGGATTTTCCGGAGGAAGAATCAATGCGAAACGGTGCCCGAGGTGGCCACGAGACAGGGGGGTGACCTCCCCCCTGGGCGCGCCTGGCACCCTCGTGGGCCACCCATAAGGCGGTTGACGCTCTTCTTTTGCCGCAAAAACCTAATTTTATGAGAAAAATCTGGGCGAAAGATTCACCCCAATCGGAGTTATAGATCTCCGGATATAAAAGAAACGGTGAAGGGGAATGATCTGAGAACGCAAAAACAGAGAGAGATAGAGAGATAGATTCAGTCTCGGAGGGGCTCTCGCCCCTCCCACGCCATGGGAGCCAAGGACCAAAGGGGAAACTCTTCTCCCATCTAGAGAGAAGGTCAAAGAAGAAGAAGGGGTATCTCCCCCTTGCTTCCGGTGGCGCCGGAGCGCTGCCGGTGGCCATCATCATCACCGCGATCTTCACCAACAACTTCACCGCCATCATCACCAACTCTTCCCCCCTATATGCAGTGGTGTAACCCCTCTCTTACCCGCTGAAATCTCTACTTAAACATGGTGCTCAACGCTATATATTATTTCCCAATGATGTATGGCTATCTTATGATGTTTGAGTAGATCCGTTTTGTCCTATGGGTTAATTGATGATCGTGATTGGTTTGAGTTGCATGTTTTATTATTGGTGCTGTCCTATGGTGCCCTCCGTGTCGCGCAAGCGTGAGGGATTCCTGCTGTAGGGTGTTGCAATGCGTTCATGATTCGCTTATAGTGGGTTGCGTGAGTGACTGAAACACAAACCCGAGTAAGGGGATTGTTGCGTATGGGATAAAGGGGACTTGATGCTTTAATGCTATGGTTGGGTTTGACCTTAATGAATCTTTAGTAGTTGCGGATGCTTGCTAGAGTTCCAATCATAAGTGCATATGATCCAAGAAGAGAAAGTATGTTAGCTTATGCCTCCCCCTCAAATAGAATTGCAATAGTGATTACAGGTCTAGTTATCGATTGCCTTGGACAAATAACTTTCTCATAACAAAAAGCTCACTACTAATACTTACTTTATTGCATCTTTATCTAAACAGCCCCTAGTTTATATTTACGTTCTCTTTATTATCTTGCAAACCTATCCAACAACACCTACAAAGTACTTCTAGTTTCATACTTGTTCTAGGTAAAGCGAACGTCAAGCGTGCGTAGAGTCGTATTAGTGGCCGATAGGACTTGAGAGAGTATTTGTTCTACCTTTAGCTCCTCATTGGGTTCGACACTCTTACTTATCGAAAGAGGCTACAACTATCCCATATACTTGCGGGTCATTAGCCTCCAATATACATCGACCTCATGGGCGAAGAGGACAAGGACATGGACAAATACGACGCGTAGTAGATCTATAGTTTATTTTATTTTATAGTTAGGTAAGAAAGAAGTCCAAATACCCCCCTGAACTGTCAGATTTCGAACACATCACACCCGAAAAGCAAAACCGGACTCTTAATCCCCCGGACTATCAATTACCAGACAAATCACCCCCTGAGGTCGTTTCGATGGGTTTGCCCACCCAGTTTTGCCTATGTGGCTCGGGCAGTTGAGCACTTTAATTGAGGGGGTTGCCACATCGGCAATAGTTGGAAAAGACGGTCTAATCCACCCCCTCGCCCTTCCTCGATTGCTCCATTCGCCTTTCACCTCCCGCTCCCCTATCTTCTCGCTCTGACGACATGACGGCGATTTGGGCGACCACGGCGGTGCGGGCGATGATCGTCGACATGTTCTAAACAACTGGATTGGTGGCAACAATCAGGTCCGTGCGCCTCAACATTGCCCTACAAATCTTGCCTTTTTGTGCGCATTAGGCCTGTCAGTTAGGGGTTTTCAGGGGATTTGGTTTGGGGCTAGGGTTTAGTTCATGATTTTGAGGAAATTTCGATTTTGACAGCATGGTGGAAGCAGTTGCTAGAGGGTGCTGGTTTAGGACTTCTGTATATGAAATCGATGTGCCTATTTAAATGATTTAGGGTTTTCTTGATCTGAAGAAAAAAGACAGTTTTTTTTGGAGAAAAGTTCAGTATGTCTGATGAAATCGATGTGCATATACTCTTTAATTGATGTAGGGTTACATGTTGTGCAGTACCTGTTTATTATCTGCTCAATTACTTAGGGTTGTTTATTGTCTCATTTTTGTTTAGGAAATGGATCAACTGGACTATCTTTGTGTCAGATTCCACTTCAGTGGAGATTTTGAGCATGATGAAAGGATTGGGTTTATTTGGCAGGGAAAACAGGGCTGCCCACAATTGAGCATCCAATGCTGTCACTATCTGAACTGAAGAAGAAACTTGCAGATCATGTATCCTGCTCTGTTTTAGCTCTAGAAAACACTAAGTTGCAGTGGAAATATCCAGGTGATGATATGGCAAATGCTTTGCTTGTACTGGATGAACAGCAATCAGTGGAGATGATGGCAAAGCATGTGAATGATGGTGGTGTGATTGACATATATGCTACCATTCTTGCTGAAAAAAGTCCTGAAGCAAGTGAAAGAAATGCAGAAGTGGATCAATGCAGGACCAAATTGCCTGTGTTCAGGACTGCAAGTTTAGTGTTTGAGAGAGGAAAAGGTGTTGCAACTGAGGAGGTGCAGATTTCAGGTGACTCAGATAGTGACAATGATAGTGACTGTGTTGTGCCTCCTGCACAGAGCAATAGTTCTGCTGAAGATGAAGAAATTAATGAGTACAGAAGGTATGCTAAAGAATTCAAGTTGAAAAAGAGAAAGAATATGTTAGGGGAGGAAGAAGCAAGAGCTTGCAATGTTCCCGATGAGTTCATTGTACCAGAAACATGTAAGCTAGATGATGATGCAGATGACACTCCATATTTTGAAAGTGATGATGATCTTTCTTATGATGAGGCTAGTGATGGAGAGGTCAATGATGTCAGAAGGAGAAAGACCAACCATAAGGTGTATGATGACACTTTAGAAGCACCCCAGTTTGAGGTTGGCATGGCTTTTACAGATAGCAGGCAATTCAAAAATGCACTAGTTAAATATGGTCTGAAGAATTTCCATCATTTGATATTTCCCAAAGATGAGAAGAAGAGAATGAGTGCCAAGTGTAGCTGGACTGGTTGCAAGTGGAACATATATGGGTCAATAAATAACAAATCTGACTGGTTGATAGTTCACAGGTACAACAATGTCCACACTTGTGTGCCCAGGAGAGACAATAAGCTGGTGACCAGTAGTGTAATTGCTAGGAAATATTTCAGACAAATCAGAGACAACCCAACATGGAGGGTGGAGAAAATGCAAGAAGCTGTACAAGAAGATTTGCTAGCAGATGTGACCATATCCAAATGCAAGAGGGCAAAGAAGCTTGTCATGGAGAAGCTCATAGATTCAACTAATGGTGAGTATTCCAGAGTATTTGACTACCACCTTGAGTTACTTAGGAGCAATCCGGGAAGTACTGGTGCAGTCACATTAGACCCTGAAGTACATGACAGGAATGTCTTTGAGAGGATGTATGTCTGTCTAGATGGCTGCAAGAAAGGTTTTATGGCTGGATGCAGAAGAGTTGTTGGGTTAGATGGTTGTTTTCTGAAGGGGGCAGTGCATGGACAAATTCTTTCGGCCATTGGGAGAGATGCCAACAACCAGATGTACCCAATTGCATGGGCTGTTGTTGAAGTTGAGAGTTACGACAGTTGGTACTGGTTTCTATCACTCCTTCAAAAGGACATTCAGATAAATAATCATGGTGATGGATGGGTTTTCATCTCTGACCAGCAGAAGGACCTCATCAGATCAGTAAATGAAATATTTCCACAAGCTGAGCATAGAATGTGTGCCAAGCACATCTATGCAAACTGGAGAAAGTAGCATAGGGATAAGATATATCAAAAAAATTCAGGGCATGTGCAAAAGCCTCTAACAGAACATGATTCAACTATCATAGAGCCAAGCTAGCTCAAAAAATAGCAGAGGGGGCACAAGATATTATGAAAACCAATCCTGAACACTGGAGCAGAGCTTTTTTCAAACTTGGCTCATATTGTGATTCTGTGGAAAACAATATGTGTGAGTCCTTTAACAACTCCATCATGAGAGCAAGGTTTTATCTTGTGATTACTAGTCACGAGATCATAAGGAAGAAGGTCATGGCTAGAATTCAAGAAAACAGAGCAACGCCTGACAAGTGGAGTGGAAAAATATGCCCTAATATTTTCAAAAAGTTGCAGGTTAACATAAAGAGATCAACAAGATGCAATGTGCTATGGAATGGCAAAGAAGGATTTGAAGTGCAGGAAGGTGAGTACAGAAGGTTCACAATTGACCTGGAGAAGTGCACTTGCTCTTGTAGATATTGGGAGCTCTCTGGGTTGCCCTATTGTCATGCAATCAGTGCAGTATACACATGTGGTTTATGCCTTGATGACTTCATTGCACCTTGTTACTTCATCAGCACATACAACCAGATTTATGACCATGTGCTACAACCAGTAGAGGGCAAAGAGAATTGGCCTGTATCTACAAATCCTAGACCAGACCCTCCTGTTAGGGTTAATAACAAGCCTGGGAGGAAGAAGACAGAAAGAACTAGAGAGGAGCAAGAGAATCCCAAAAGCAACAAAATTTCAAGGAAAGGAGTTAAGATGACATGTTCAGTATGTGGCAGTACACAACACAATAAGAGGAATCATTCAGAAAAAACCAGGATAGCAGCTATGTAAAGGCAGCAAAGAGAAGCAGAGCAAGGACACAAGCTGCAGGCACTCCTCAGGTACTTGCTATGTACTACCCTTCCAATTTTATAATCATAAAAGTGTCAGAACCATTGTCAAATGGTCTCGACGGTCTTGTCGTGATGCTAGTAACCTTTCCAATTTTATAATCATCAAAGTGTCAGAGCCATTGTCGAATGGCCTCAACAGTCTTGTTGTGATGCTAGTACCCTTTCCAATTTTATAATCATCAAAGTGTCGGAGCCATTGTCGAATGGCCTCGACGGTCTTGTCGTGATGCTAGTACCCTTTCCAATTTTATAATCATCAAAGTGTCGGAGCCATTGTTGAATGGCCTCGACGGTCTTATCGTAATGCTAGTACCTTTTCCAATTTTCTAATGCTAGATACGTTTCCATCTTGTCATGTTGCACAATGGACATATTCACTGTTTTTGTTGTTGTTGTTGTACTAATGCACTGTTGTTGCTCTGTAGAACTAGGCAGCAAAAACAACAAGGAAAGCAAGCAACAAAGGCAGGAAAACATCTCAGCAAGCAGGGCCATCCTCTCAGCCAACAAGAGGTTCACAAACAGCCACATCCCAGCCAACACAAAGTTCACAACCAGCTCCCAGGGCACCAGCAGCTCCAGCACCTGCAAGGGCACCTACAGCTCAAAGGACAGCACCAAGACAATTTATGGCTCCCAGGGCTTCAAACTCTCAGCCAAGCACCTCACAAATTCCAGCTTATGGTGATGGGAGGTTCGAGTGGCTTCTAACAGGAAGGAGGGGATAGTTTACCTATGCATCATTGGTGAAGTGTAGCATCAGTGATAAGCCTAGGCTTTTGTTGATGTAAAACATCATCTTAAATGATGTGCTTTTGATCATGTAAAACTTAGTGATGGTGGATGATGAATGACAATGCAAAACTGATGCATTATGTGCTTTTGGTGATGTTAAACTTTATTCTAGAGCTATTTGAATGGAAGAACAATATGCTACAATTTTAAATTTTGGTGCACATTTTTGTGTGCAAGTGTTATTCATTTCCTGTGCTGGGTTACTACAATTTCAATTCTGTGCAAGTGTATTCATTTTTGCACTTCAGTGTCTTGCTCTGTTTTAACAGTGATCATGTTGAAAATTTGTACAAGTGGTCATCCACACTTGCCTGTTTTAGTTTTACACAAAATCTTGTAGACAAAATTCAGTCAGACTTGCTCTGTTTTAATAGACTGAATTCAGACAAACTACTGTAGACAAAATTCAGTCAAACTGAAGATACTAGTACTCATTTCAGACAAAGTTTACACTTAGCACAACAGCCCCAAAGGTTCATAGATAGCAACAGTACTACATAGATACAATGCAATCTTTCACTGCCCTAACACAGAGAAAATGCAACAGAACAAAACCATTGCAAGTGCAACAGGATAAAGCCATAAAATCTTTCTAAAAATCCCTGCATCAGACTGAATCTTCAACTAAGTGTCTTGATTTCAGCAGCTTGGATGTCAATCTTCTCCTGAAGTTTTTGCTTCTCCATCTTCTCAAACCTCTCTTTCTCTAGATCTTCCATCAGCCTCATGTTCTCCTCGCTCTTCTCCCATACAACATTGCGCAGGTCCACAATAAGTCGCCTGACAAATGGTGTTGTCGGATCATCGAACCAGTAGTACACCTCACAGCTATCAGTGCCTCCAATCTTGTGCAATTTCAGCAAAAGGATCCAAAATGAGCAACCAAAACAGTGCTAATCAAATGGAATAAGAACAATGCAACAAAAAGAATACCTTCCGAAACCTGCACTTGTGATATCTTCTTCCAGGATTGTCATCACTCCATGAAATCCATCTTGGCATCTTGAATCCACACTCGCAATTAATCGGTGGCTTGTAGGCCATCAGGTGCTCTTTGTAGGGGTTTGGCGGCCCTAAACTACAGCGGTTCCTAGAGGAGGATGAACCACGGGACGAGCTCGAGCTCGCCATGGAGGAGGCTGAACAGAGGAGAGAAGAGGGGGAATGGGGACTGGAGATGAACCCTAGCAAGGGAGGGGGGATTTATTCTTCTCCCGCGCGAAACAGAAACGCCCAAAGCTGATTCCCGCGCAAAAGAGGCGCCTCAGTCAATCTACCTGGCAAAACAGCCTCCACGTAGGCAAAACCGGGTGGGCAATCCCACCAAAACGGCCTCAGGGGGTGATTTGTCCGGCAACTGACAGTCCAGGGGATTAAGAGTCCAGTTTTGTGGTTCGGGGGGTGATGTGTTCGAAATCTGACAGTTCAGGGGGGTATTTGGACTTCTTTCGTTTAGTTAATGTAATGAATGGACTTTTGCTGGCAATATATATTTAATTCAAATTGAAAAATAAAATAAATAAAATGCGCTACATGCGTTGGGCACACTGGCGGGTCGGCTGACATGGTTGGACTTTTGGTGTCCGTGCGGCCACCCAAATGGTAAGAAAAGGACACATTGATGTTCGTTCGGGTCAACCCGTTAGAGTCGCCCCATTCTATTGAGGTTTACACTTCAACTAGAGGCTAACACGTGCTTCGCCGCGCTGTTATTCACTCGTGAAATTAACTTTTATATCTATAGATTATTATGATCAGTTGCTTTGTTTTGATTTTATTTGTGTTGGCTTTGTATTTTAATTTTTTATCGGTGGTGTTTTTCTGTTGGTATATCATGTTGGGTTGTCGTTGGAGTTTTTTTCTTCAAGAGAAGAGAGGAGTTATTTGATGTGTGCTTGTGGTTGTGAAGTCTTTGCACATTTGGCCTTAGTGTCTTTCCGGTGGTGATTGTTTCGGCCTCTTGGGAGCTCTTATTTGACCTTAAACCCATGGAATTGCTACTGTGATGGTCACATGGGTCAGCACATGAAGGTCTTGCTCTCCCAGCTTGGCTCCTTTCTCCTCTCGCTTGTTTAGTATTTTTTCGCTCACCCCACTCCTAGCTTAGAAAAAACCATCTATCTTTTTTTGTTTGAAAAGGTTAGCTAAATTAAATGATCTTTAAGGAAATTTAAAAATATTATGAATTTTAAAAACCATGACTTTTAGAAACATTCATGAATTTAAAATATATTCATGGTTTCAAAAATATTTTCAAAAAAAAAAGTTTTCAAATTTTAAAATATTCACAAACTTTAAATGATCGTGAACTTTAAAAATATGCACAAAAATTAATAAATATTAACCAATTTGAAGAATTTTAAAATATGTTTATGTTTTTAAAGTACACAAGTTTTAATAAGTGCTCATGAATAAAAAAAGTGATAAAACAAGAAATAAGAAGAGAAGAAACAAAAACTAAACAACACACACTTACACGTGGGGCCCTAGTGACCCCCACAACCCTCGAAGCACCAAAGTGCTTCGGTTCGAGGGAGCATCGTATCTCTATAGATATAGATTCATGAATTTAAAACATATTCATGGGTTAAAAAATGTTCACAAAATAAAAAAGTTTCCAAATTTAAAAAATATTCAAAAACTTTAAATGACCGTGAACTTTAAAAATATCCGCAAATTAATCAATATTAATGAATTTGAAGATTTTTAAAATATGTTTATGCTATTTAAAGTACATAAATTTTAATAATTGCTCATGAATAAAAACGTGAAAAAAATAAAAAGAGAAGAAAAAAATAAAACTAAACAACACACACTTACGCGTGGGTCCCTAGTGACCCCATAGCCCTCGAAGCACCAGAGCGCTTCAGTTCGAGGGAGCTTAGCATCTCTATAGATTAAGTTTTCTTCTAAGGTCTATATATGATGTCTTATCTTTGAAATTGCACATGTCGTTGCTTCATTTGAGTAAAATGTTTTGTTTGCGACATGAATGTTATTACATTAAAAAGTCGAGTTAAATCTAGAGGCCCAAGGTACCAATAATCCATAATGCTACCACATGACACATTTGGTAAGCAATTCAAACGATTCAGAAAAAAGTCCATAACACTAGATCGTAGTACAATCTTACACAGAGCCCAGATTTTTTTTCCAAGGGTACGCCAATGGTGTACCTTAGCTTTATATAAGGGAGAAAATATGTACAAGAGATTACATGTCGCTAGTTAGGAGTCACAAGCCGACCCTAACCAAGCCTCCACACCACTCCCTAGCTCTACGCGACTACTCTATAATTGGTTGTCCTCCAAAAGCTCCTGCCTTGGCCGAGGTCCGCAGCTCATCGAAGATTGAGTCTACCGTGTTCCACTCGTTCTTGATCGTGCCCGTGCCGAAGACCCTTGCATTTCTTTGCTTCCATATCGTCCAACAGATTAGCATCATGAAGGTGTCAAATCCTTCCCGAGACTGCTTATGTATTAGCTTTCTCGTATCTGTCCACCACTGCACCAATCTAGAGTCGTTGGTAGGGCAAAGGTCGGCCACCAACCCCATCCTAGTAATGCAGCGGGACCACACTTGCCGCGAGAACACGCACTGCAAAAAAATGTGGTCAACTGTATACTCTTCCTGGTCACACATGTAACATTTGGATGCTTGGTCTTGCAATCCGTGCCTAGCTCTCCTGTCCGAAGTCCAAAGACGATACTGCATCGCGAGCCACATGAATAACTTGCATGCAAGCGGTGCCCAACACTTCCATATTGCTCCGAAGCAGTGAAATCTGACTCCTCCCTCGCATAATATCTTGTACGCAGATGATGCAGTATAGACTCCAGATGTGTTCCAAGCCCAGATTGGGCGGTCCTCGACCTGAGCGTCCAAATGAACTTCCAACAGAATTTCCCAAAGTCCGATGAACTGGGCGACGCCCTTAGTGCATAGCTCTCCCACGACATCATCCATCCATGAATGCATGTGCATCACATCCCGCACAAGTCTCCTGTTTGCCACTTGTGTCCGCACCTTTGCCACGACTAAGGGTGCAAAATCTTTAATAGCTGCTGCATGTATCCATCGGTCTTTCCAGAACAAGGTCTTGCTTCCTGAGCCAACTTCCCATTTGACTAAACTCCCAAAGGCTTGGTCCACCTCTTTGTCCGCGGTCAAGTTGAGGCCTTGCCACGGTCTGGAATCATCCGTGTGTCGAAGCCATTCCCATCTTAGTCTTAAGGTGATGCCGTGTTTAGACAGGTCTATAACACCCAAACCTCCTAAGTGCTTAGGCCTGCACTGTTAGGGAACGTAGTAATTTCAAAATTTTCCTACGCACACGCAAGATCATGGTGATGGCATAGCAACGAGAGGGGAGAGTGTTCGTCCACGTACCCTCGTAGACCGTAAGCGGAAGCGTTATGACAACGCGGTTGATGTAGTCATACGTCTTCACGATCCGACCGATCCAAGCACCGAACGTACGTCACCTCCGAGTTTAGCACACGTTCAGCTCGATGATGATCCCCGGGCTCCGATCCAGCAAAGCTTCGGGGATGAGTTCCGTCAGCACGACGGCGTGGTGACGATGATGATTCTCTACCGGCGCAGGGCTTCGCCTAAACTCCGCGACGATATGACCGAGGTGGAATATGGTGGAGAGGGGCACCGCACACGGCTAAGGAACGATCCGTAGATCAACTTGTGTGTCTATGGGGTGCCCCCTGCCCCCGTATATAAAGGAGGGAGGGGGGAGGCCGGCTGGCCCCTTTGGGCGCGCCAAGGGAGGAGGAATCCTCCTCCTAGTAGGAGTAGGACTCCTCCTTTCCTACTCCTACTAGGAGGGGGAAGGAAGGGGGAGAGGGGGAAGGAAAGAGGGGGGCGCCGCCCCCCCCCCCCTCCTAGTCCAATTCGGACCAGAGGGTGGAGGGGGCGCGCGGCCCATGCTGGCCGCCCCTCTCTCCTTTCCCCTAAGGCCCATAAGGCCCAATACTCTCCCGGGGGGTTCCGGTAACCCCCTCGGCACTCCGGTTTTCTCCGAAATCACCCGGAACACTTTCGGTGTCCGAATATAGTCGTCCAATATATCAATCTTTATGTCTCGACCATTTCGAGACTCCTCGTCATGTCCGTGATCACATCCGGGACTCCGAACAAACTTCGGTACATCAAAACTTATAAACTCATAATAAAACTGTCATCGTAACGTTAAGCGTGCGGACCCTACGGGTTCGAGAACTATGTAGACATGACCTAGAACCATTCTCGGTCAATAACCAATAGCGGGACCTGGATGCCCATATTGGTTCCTACATATTCTACGAAGATCTTTATCGGTCAAACCGCATAACAACATACGTTGTTCCCTTTGTCATCGGCATGTTACTTGCCCGAGATTTGATCGTCGGTATCCAATACCTAGTTCAATCTCGTTACCAGCAAGTCTCTTTACTCGTTCTGTAACACATCATCTTATAACTAACTCATTAGTTATAATGCTTGCAAGGCTTAGGTGATGAGTATTACCGAGAGGGCCCAGAGATACCTCTCCGCCAATCGGAGTGACAAAACCTAATCACGAATTATGCCAACTCAACATGTACCTTCGGAAACACCTGTAGAGCACCTTTATAATCACGCAGTTACGTTGTGATGTTTGGTAGCACACAAAGTGTTCTTCCGGTAAACGGGAGTTGCACAATCTCATAGTTGCAGGAACTTTGTATAAGTCATGAAGAAAGCAATAGCAATATACTAAACGATCAAGTGCTAGGCTAACGGAATGGGTCATGTCAATCACATCATTATCCTAATGATGTGATCCCATTAATCAAATGACAACACATGTCTATGGTTAGGAAACATAACCATCTTTGATTAATGAGCTAGTCAAGTAGAGGCATACTAGTGACTTTATGTTTGTCTATGTATTCACACATGTATCATGTTCCCGGTTAATACAATTCTAGCATGAATAATAAACATTTATCATGATATGAGGAAATAAATAATAACTTTATTATTGCCTCTAGGGCATATTTCCTTCATGCACACCCTAGCCCATGAGACGACACATTTGCCTCCATTTACCGCCACTTCGAATATAGCAAGGATTTCTTTAACGAACATAAGGTCTGGCCATGCCAGTTTTATTAAGAGCACCACATCATCAGCATACAGGGACAAGCGCTACATTGGACTACAACCATTGATGGTACTAAGCACTTGTGCCTCATGCGCCTTGGATATGATTGCCGTGAGCACGTCCATGGCAATAACAAAAAGCAAGGGGGATATCGAGTCCCCTTGCCTCAGCCCTTTAGCATGCATGAACTTGTCACCAGCACATCCATTCACTAGAGCCCTCGAGCTGGCAGTGGTGAGGAAGATCACAATCCAAGAAATCCAGCGCTCCGAGAATCCCTTGTCTCTTAACACCTCAAATAGAAACGACCACGCCAGCAAATCAAAAGCTTTTGTTATGTCAAGCTTGAGCATCACTCCCTTGTCTTTCCTCCTATGCAGCGTGCGCGCCATTTGCCAAACCAGTAGAAAGTTGTCATGCAAGCATCTGCCCTTAATGAATGTGGACGGGTTCGCCTAAACAAGTTCTCCCATGCACGGTCTTAGTCTAGCAGTCAACAACTTGGAGGCTATTTTGGGCATACTGTGCAAAAGGCAAATAGGCCGGAAGTCGACTAACGCGCATGCTTCCGGTGACTTTGGTATCAGGGTGATCAAAGCTTGGTTGAGCCTTCCAAATCCCCTTCCATTGCCAAGGAATAGCTTGTGGATCACAGCAACTAGATCCACCTTGATAATCTCCCACGCTTTTTGAAAGAAAATGCCAATGAACCCGTTTGGCCCAGGTGCTTTGTCCGAAGGCAAATCCTTGATAACTGCCCAGATTTCATCTTCCAAGAACACACGATCTTGGTCTGAAAGATCAATGGTCGTGACACCAAGTGCCACCAAATCAAGCATAAAATCACGTGCTTTGCCTAGCAGATCCTTGTAAGCTTTATAGAAGGCTTCCTCATTGCCTTTCTGATCCGTGATGATGCACCCATCCATGGTCAAGGAAGGGATGTAGTTTTTCATACGTCTCCCATTCGCTACCAGGTGGAACAATTGTGTGTTAGCGTCCCCTTCTTGAAGCCATGTAATTCTTGACCTCTGTCGTGCAATAGTCCTCTCTAGGGATGCCAGCCCTAGTACAAGCTGTTTTAGGGTTCGCCTAAGCCATCTCTCCTGCTCAGTCAGGGTACGGTTCTCCTGAGCGCAATCAAACCACAAGATGACAATATTCGCAATAGCAATTTGCAGCTTTATGTTCCCGATCTCCTTTTGCCCCATGTAGCTAGCGCTCGGGTTGTGTTACGTAGCATGATGTCTAAGCGCATGAACGGGTTAGTGATATACGGATCGCAGACCCAGGCCTCCTTGACAACATCCAAAAACCCATCCATTTTGACCCAGAACTTTTCAAAGCGGAACCTCCTTCTGGCATGCATGTGCTCCTCCAGTGCAAGATGGAGTGGGCAGTGATCAGAGTGCTCGGTAGATAGAGCTTGCAGCAAGCACTCCGGGTGATCTAGCTCCCAATCAACGGAAACAAAAGCACGATCAATCTTAGTGAGCGTGGGCGTCTCCCTTTCGTTGCTCCACGTGAATTTGTGTCCATGCAAGAATAGCCCCTCGAGCGCGTTATCATCCACAAAGCGTTTGAACTTCCCCATCATTCTCCTGTCCAAGTTAGAGTTGCTTTTTTCTACCGCATAAAGGATGAGGTTGAAATCTCCCAAGACTAGCCATGGCCCTAGACATAGTGATCTACGCTCCGAGAGCTCATTAAGGAAGTTAATTTTACGCTCATCTTCCTGAGGCCCATATACTACTGTGAGCCACCATGGCTCTCCCTCCTTGGGCGAGACGTACGCCGAAATGCTATGGGAGTCATTGACATAGTTTGACAAGAGGACCCGTGTGGTGTCCCATGCCACAAAGATGCCGCCTCTAGTGTTCGACGCCGGTAAGTAAGTGAAACCATCATAGTTCGGCCCCATGCATTGCAAGATTACATAAGTGTCTACCACCTCAAGTTTAGTTTCTAGAATACAAACAATCGCCGCACGAGTAGAATCCACAAAGCCCCTAAGCGCCTTCCTTTTGGCCGGACTATTAAGGCCTCTAACATTCCAACACACCAACTCCAAGGCCTTGAACGACATCGGAACAAGATGCCTCCAACACCACCGGCACCCACGTGCCTACTGCGCCAAGATCGGCTCAGCCATCCCTGCCTCCTCCGCGAGGTTGAGCGGTATTGTCACATCCCTAGCTTTACCCTGGCCTTGGACTAGCCTGGTTGCTGCATCATGTTTAAATTCAAATGAAATATGAATTGAGGAATTTTCAAAGCCTCAGAAACCTCTAAAAATAACCAACAATTAAATCTTCTCAAATGTGTCCAAGAAAATGTTCCTGATATCCTCTGGAAATATTGGCAAGAGGTAAAAATCCAAACCAATATTTTTGGTGTCTCAGAAACATTTAATTTGGGCATTTGAATTAAATCAATAATTATTTGAATTGGATTTATATCTACTATTAAATAAATATAGGTCCAATAATTCTGAAATATTTTGTGGAGCATTGTTTAAATTCTTTTAGCTCCTAAAAATATTTTCAGAAGCAAAATAAATTGAATTGGTTTCAAAACCAAATTCAAAACAAACCTGCAAAATAGAAAACAGTAAATAAAAAAAACAGAAGAGAGAAGCCCAGCTTACCTGGCCACTTACCTGGCGCAGCCCACCTGGCAGCCCACTGGCCGGCCCAGCACTGTGCTGGCCCGTGCGAGCCACCTGCTTCCTCTCGCCAGGCAGGCAGAGAGGAGCGCGCCCGCGCACGCCGAGCTCGCCACGCAGCTCCCTGGCCGCCTGCCTCGCCTGGACAGCGTGGCGACGCCTCGAAGCCACTCCTCGGCACTGCCCCGACCCCTCCGACACCCCATTCTCCCCCTGGCTCTCTCCCTCGTCCTCTTCCGTTATGCCCGAGCGCAGCCGTCGCCGCCGCTTGCCGCTGCCGCGACCACCGCCGTCCCCTCGTCCCATGACCATGCCCAGCAGCTCCGAAATCGAGCACCCCATCCCCACGCCGAAGGAAACAACCCGGAGGGCTCTGCTTCGTCGCCATCGACCCGTCTTCAACCTCGGGACACCGGAGATCGTCATCGCCGTTCCGTCGCCTCTGAGCCGTCCCCGAGCGCGCTGAGCCTCCCTACGACATCACCGTGAGCCCCTGAGTTTTTCCCCTCACCTACCCCTCTCGCTAGCTTCCTCTAGCCACCGCCCCACGAGCTCCCGAGGCCGCCGTCCGCCATGGCCGACCTCCTGCTCACCGCTGAGCTTACCACGCCCAGCTGTGCTATCCACCGTGCTCCCTGGGCCCCCTAGATGCGGCCTAGCTACCTGGTTCCCTCGAGGGCGAGCCATAGCCCTGCGCCCGTGCACCACCGAGCTCCGGCCACCACACTTGTCGCCATTGCCGTTGCTACGGGCCGCCATAGCCACTGCTGCTTGCACTGCTCGATGCGAACGAGCACGGGCAACGCGTAGATGCCCTCCGCCACGCTTTTGGTGGCCGGAGGAGCGATCCCGAAGCCCTCCGCCGTGCCTGTTGCCGCCGGCGTTGAGCCGCCGGCCTGTTTGGGCCATTTGACCGGGGTTTGACCTCCCCCTGTGTCACTGACATGCGGGACCAGCCCGCCTAATTAATCTAGGTTAGTTTAAGTTAAAACGCTAACTAACCCAGTTAGTTAGGTTAGTCACTGACACGGAGGACCCACTGGTCAGTTTGACCTGGGCTGCCCGTTGACTCGCTTACGTCATGCTGACGTAGTGCTGACGCAGTAAATTCCTTTTCTGGATTTAAAATAAATCAGAAAATTCCAGAAAATTGTTTAAACTTCAATAAATCATAGAAAATTAACCGTAACTCCAAATTAAATAAATTATATATGAAAAATTATCAGAAAAATTCAAGGAATCCATCTGTACTATTTTCATGCATGTTAGAACAACTTATAGCTGCTGTTTAGCACAAATCAATTAAGGGCATTTAAATAATCACATATGGAGTTTGAATTTGAATCTTGTATTCAAACCAACTTCATTTAATCTGTTGCTAGTTGCATTAGCTCAAAACACATTCATATTGCCATGTCATGAGCATGCATCATATTGTGCATTGCATTGATTGTATTTCTTCTTTGTTGTCGGTATTTGTCCCCTCTCGATAGACGTGATACCGATGATGTGATCGTTGACACTGATGAAGACTCAATGTTATCTTCAGAAGTGCCAGGCAAGCAAAACCCCCTTGTTCATTCCGATACAATCCTACTCTCTCGCTCCTGCTCTCTTTTAATGCATTAGGACAACACCGATTTTTCTGTTACTTGCTGCGGTAGCTGAACCCCTTTATCCTTTGCATGACCTGTCGTTGCCACAGTAAATAGATGAAACCCACTAGCATGAGTAGGAGTTGTTTGAGCCCTGATGTGCCTACTCATTCATGCTTGTTTGTCATGCCTGCTACTGCTTAGAGTTGAGTCAGGTCTGATTCATCGGGGATGAATCAGAGGTGTGTGAACATGTCCTACTATGTGTGAGCTAAGTGTGTGAACACGATTTGGTAAAAGGTGTCGGTGAGAGGCCATGTAGGAGTACATGGTGGGTTGTCTCATTGAAGCCGTCCTTAGGAACTGAGTTCTGTGTTTGTGATCCATGACTCAGCTACTACCATACATTGGGCCCTGAAATATGACCCCGCTCGACTTCTTAATCACCCTTGTCCTCTGTCCAGGAGTTGCAAGTAGTTTCTGGTGTTTGTAGTATGCTGGAGGCCGTAGACAGCGCTGACCGTAGGGGTGGGCTGTGATGCGGTAGGCACGTGGCCGGGTATACCGGGCGCCCGTTTGGTGTCACGGAACCCTGTTCACATCGTTTGGGGCTGTGAGCGAAACTCCGGCCGGATCTCCTCATGGATGGAACCCGAATAGGCGATAAACCTGGACTAGAGACTTGAGTGTTTAGGTAGGTCGTGGTCTACACCCACGTCGGCTTTCACTTGAAGTCTGCCGAGCACATGTCGTGTGCAGATGCTAAGTGGTGGAAACATGTATGAAGAAGTACACCCCTGCAGGGTTAACATCATCTATTCGAATAGCCGTGTCCGCGGAAAAGGACTTCTCGATTGCTTATATCAGTTCATAGACAAGTGAAAGTGGATACTCTAAAATACGCAAGATAAGCGTGAGTGCTATGGATGGCGTTCTCGTAGGGAGACGGGAGCGGATCCATAGTGGTGTATTGATATGGTGAATATGTGGACTCGTGTGCGCCACCTCAAAAGAGTTACTCGCAGTCGTAGTTCAAGATAGCCACCGAGTCAAAGCTGGCTTGCTGCAGTTAAACCCCACCATCCCCTTTGTTGATAATGATGCATATGTAGATAGTTCTGATGTAAGTCTTGCTGGGTACATTTGTACTCACGTTTGCCTATTTATGTTTTTGCAGAGAGACTTCGGTCTCGCTAGTAGTTTCGCGTGGACTTCGACGTTTAGCTTGTTACCTCAGCTACGATCTTGTGCCCTCGGCAGGATCTGGTAGATAGTCAGGCTTCTCAGCCTTTTTCATTTATAGATGTCCGTACTCAGACATGATAGCTTCCGCTTGTGCTTTGATTTGTATGCTCTGATTGTTGGGTCATGAGACCCATGTTTGTAATATCTCGCTCCTCGGAGCCTATTGAATAAATTACTTGAGTCGTAGAGTCATGTTGTGATGCCATGTTGTATTTGCACATATCG
Source organism: Triticum aestivum (assembly GCF_018294505.1). Lineage (NCBI taxonomy): Eukaryota > Viridiplantae > Streptophyta > Magnoliopsida > Poales > Poaceae > Triticum > Triticum aestivum. Next base: position 420,779,084 of record NC_057804.1, read on the forward strand.
AGCATATTGTGTGTATGCTATTGAAATGCTTGGTATGTGTGGGATCTGACCATCTAGTTGTTTATCTTTAGTAGCCTCTCTTACCGGGAAATGTCTCCTAGTGTTTCCACCGAGCCATGGTAGCTTGCTACTGCTCCGGAACACTTAGGCTGGCCGGCATGTGTCCTTCTTCGTTCATGTGTCTGTCCCTACGGGGAAATGTCACGCGATGAATACCGGAGTCCTGTTAGCCCGCTACAGCCCGGTTCACCGGAGTCCTGCTAGCCCAGTGCTACAGCCTGGATTCACTCGCTGATGACCGACACGTTCGATGCTGGGTCATGGATGCCTGTCCCTGTAAGTTTGTGCCACTTTGGGTTTACGACTAGCCATGTCAGCCCGGGCTCCTTATCATATGGATGCTAGCGACACTGTCATATACGTGTGCCAAAAGGCGCAAACGGTCCCGGGCAAAGGTAAGGCGACACCTGTGGGAATACCGTGCGTGAGGCCGCAAAGTGATATGAGGTGTTACATGCTAGATCGATGTGGCATTGAGTCGGGGTCCTGACAGCGTTGGTATCAGAGCTTGACTGCCTGTAGGATTACCAAGCCAAACTGGTCGAAGTTGAGTCTAGAAATTCTTTAGTTATATAAGGGAATTGATTGTGGGATGGAACGTAAGGCTCTTTTTATTCCTTATACCTTATGCCCTTCTGATCTGAGTCATCTTCTCTTCTACGGGGATTAAGAACTAGGCTATCTCTTCTTTCTATTAGGATCACGTGTTACTAATCGGTAGACTTATAAGTTTGTTGGATTTAAGTCTCAGTTCAATTCCTACTACCTCCGTATGTTAATTGTTGATCTCGGAACCTTGATATTGTGCTTCTGAGTGGTTATGCCACCATTTTTGTGAATGTCTCAAATCTTTTCTGAGCATTTACAGCCGTTATGCTGTCCGAGTCATCCCAGGTTTCTAAGTAGTCTGATGCAATTGCAAATCCTTTCTTCCTGTTTCAATGTTCCCATGGGCCAGATTAACCACACTAATCAGTGAGTTGAGGTACTCCGTTACCTTGACATATATGTTGGAGATACTATTATGGCCCTAGGTGTTTAGGGAGTCACCTAGTAATCTAGCAATGTTTTGTGATCCCCAGTGTGATGATTCTGGCTTTTATTCTCGAAAGCATCCCGTGATGCCACTTAGTAGTAGGTATTCTATTCCTTGGGCTTTGAACCCGAGATTCACTCTACTTACTTCATGTTGATAGTGTTTGCTAGTTCCTTTAGGATAGTAGTAACCTTTGCGATAGTCCTCGAGGTCCGTGGTATTTCCTTCTTCCAAATACTATGAACCGCTTATGGCAGATGTTTATTGGATCAAAAGATCACAATTAGAGTACTCTTGAGGAGTTCTCCATTCATAAATCGTGACTCTGCCAGTTCTACTTTTCTGCATGGGTTATCCGGAAGAAACATGTGGAATTCGTTCGACATGCTAAACCATGCATCCACAACTCAGAAAATCATATGTTCCTTGAGTTGTCTCTCTTTAGTTGCATTCTGACCCTCGTCTATCAATTGATAGCCAAGAGTATGCGTGCGTTCGTTTATCGATGCCTATTACTCTTGTGGTCCGTCAAGCCATTCTATCGCAGAATGACTAGGAGAAACAAACTCCAGTACCTCTTCCATATCCAGGATTGGGTCAGAGAAGTTGTGCTCCGCAGATCAAATTGCTAATCCAGCTTTCGTTCTGTTCTACCTTGGAGTATTACCATCTTTAAATCGGGATTGTTATAGGAATTGCACCCCATCCTATGAACTCCTGGTACAGTGATACTTCTTGCCGTCATTAGTCATTCCTCGGTCTTCGTGTTGATGCAATCGGAATACCGACAAATGAATTGTGATGTGTGAAATCAATACGCCTAGCAACCTCGTTGCTGGGTAGTTAAAGGACAATAATTTTATTCTTAGTGTGTTGGTTATTGAATCATCATTCTAAGATTGATCGTGCTACCTAGTCCATTCTCCTGGTTCACTCCTCGATCGATGAGTTAGGATTATTTCAAATTCTTGCTCTATTGATCATATCGTCTTGCCCTGAAAAGCAAGATTGTTCTCGAGCTTAGTAACATACCGGTGGCTCGTGATTCTCTGAATATCTTCTCAGAAGTATTACCAGGTTGTCACCTGACCGCTATGTTGAGCTCGTGATCAAGTTGGTTTTTTTGTGAACCATCCTTCTCCAAGAATCTGTGTTGGATATCCCTGAGCTAGTTGGTTAAGTTAGACAACGACTTGGAGAGTTGGAAGATAAAAGCTTGCCTGACTTAGTTCATTCCAAAGGGATATTCTTGTGTAGTGTGTGTTGAAGAAAGATGATATCTTCATCGATTGGTCCCTGTGATCAGTTGCTGGATCTATTGTCTTATCAATCCTTTGATTTGAGTGTGGGCTATCGTCAAATCAAATCAGTACCAACGATGCTCGTAATGTTGTCTTATTCGTGGTTGATCCCTCGAGCATACACCATTACATCTTTGGTCTGACCAATGCTATCACCGTGTTCACTCAACTATGGAATTCCTTTTAAAAGGAAACCTAGATGAATTGTTGTTGAGCCCATTGACAACATCCTTATCTCCTCCATAATTTTGTTGAACATTAAGCTAGTGTTGGAAATTTTTGAAAGCATTTGTTCATGCTAGCTCATGAAGCATATGTTTGGATGAAGGTAGTGACTTCCTTTAATTCATGTGCATCTGATGCAAGTTGCCGCCGTGGATTCGAGAAAGTCAATGTTGTTTTCTTGGAATCATTCCAAATCAGTCATGCACACGTGCGAAGAATTCTGTGGTTTGAAGACTTGCAACCTTCAATCTATATGTGTCCCTAGCACACCAAGCCACTGATTGAATTGTTCAAGGAGAAGAAGTTCCTTCTTAAGAGTATACCTTATGCAAGGACTTCGTTATCCTCGATGATGGTTCCCCTCCTGAATTCGGTAGTGTTTTATTATAAGACTACTTTGTGGTCATGCTTGTCTTGGACAACATGTTCACATGTTTGTAGCAGAACCAGCTCATGTTTTGGAGCTTGCTATCGTAGTTCGTCTCCCGAGAATCTCGCAACGTCATCTCGTCGATTTGTGTTGCAAACTTTCATTTTTCTTCCTAGACTCGATGAGTCTGGAATATCCTGACACCAACCAGATCTGAATCTTAGGCAGATATGATGGGTTGGAACATTTCCCAAGAACTATAATATTGGTCTCTCGATAACCGGTAAGGTGGATGTCGTGGCCAACACACCCATCCGGTAGACCTATTATTATAGTATCTTATTTGATGGAATTGGCCACCTCCCCATAGGGATTTCGTAGGATTTACTCCCTAGTTGCCCCTATGGATCTTTGTGTTCCCGAAGTCCGACCTTTACTTGATGTTCTAGATACCAAACCATTTCAATGAATGGGATACACTAGCACATCAAGGAGAACATTAGAAGCGGAGTGCTAAATGTCTCTCGGTCGATCATCCAGATTCTATCTCCTTGGCCCCGTCAAGGGTGAAATCTGAGATGATGTTATCTTTTTTTGCATCTGCATCATCCATCATCATTCATCATGGTAGCAAGTTGTGTTGCCAGGATCCTTGACACGGATGTTGGTAAAACCTTGATGATTGTGGAAATGCTCAAGTTCTTGAAAGCACGTACAAGCGCTACGTGTTACCATCGGCTCTAACTAGGATTCCTCTCAGTTTCCTCGGCAATGTTATGACCTTTTCAACCAGTGAATTCACTCTTTATTGTTGGGTTCTTTCCCAGTTACTAGAATCATTCCCATCATTTGCATTTTGTTCCCAGCTTGCACCACCAATGGGCCATTCTACCATGGGTCTCTTCCATTTCCGGTGATAAGCAAATTCATCCATTGCGTTGTCTTCAACAAGGTAATCCACATCATCCAAGTCTGAGTATGCCATTCTACCGACCCCCTCCAAACGATCGCTCGAGAATTGTCTTAGGCTGGTTTAAAGAGTTTCAATGATCTCTGAATCAAAAGTAATTCTTTTTGCCACTTAAGGAAATATCTCTACGAGTCACCTTCCCTAAGGTGTATCGTTATGGTATTAAGGCAACTCAACTCCTCGCTACGTGGACAATCGTACACCACCTTCCTAGGTGTGGAGTTGTTGTCTACCTAGTGAACCTTCGTCATCTGCCTCACTCCATTCTTATGGATGTGTGCTTCGTCCCTCAGCTCGAGAGATGTTGCTATGTCTCATTCCGTGAGTTAATCCTGAGTTGTTCGACCTCCGAGAAGAACGATTCTTTTAGGGTCTTTCCTTTCCTCTCGTTGTCATGTTAGTTGGAGTTCTCAGAGCAAGACTTCGAGAAAATGATGGTGAACAAATCAACGTTCAGTTGAAGTGCAACCTGGATCGTGAAGATTATACTAGTTGCGTTTACCCTTCACCTTACCCTATGCTTGAATCTCGAGACGAGATTCTTGTTTAGTGGGGGTGAGTTGTCACATCCCTAGCTTTACCCTGGCCTTGGACTAGCCTGGTTGCTGCATCATGTTTAAATTCAAATGAAATTTGAATTGAGGAATTTTCAAAGCCTCAGAAACCTCTAAAAATAACCAACAATTAAATCTTCTCAAATGTGTCCAAGAAAATGTTCCTGATATCCTCTGGAAATATTGGCAAGAGGTAAAAATCCAAACCAATATTTTTGGTGTCTCAGAAACATTTAATTTGGGCATTTGAATTAAATCAATAATTATTTGAATTGGATTTATATCTACTATTAAATAAATATAGGTCCAATAATTCTGAAATATTTTGTGGAGCATTGTTTAAATTCTTTTAGCTCCTAAAAATATTTTCAGAAGCAAAATAAATTGAATTGGTTTCAAAACCAAATTCAAAACAAACCTGCAAAATAGAAAACAGTAAATAAAAAAAACAAAACAGAAGAGAGAAGCCCAGCTTACCTGGCCACTTACCTGGCGCAGCCCACCTGGCAGCCCACTGGCCGGCCCAGCACTGTGCTGGCCCGTGCCAGCCACCTGCTTCCTCTCGCCAGGCAGGCAGAGAGGAGCGCGCCCGCGCACGCCGAGCTCGCCACGCAGCTCCCTGGCCGCCTGCCTCGCCTGGACAGCGTGGCGACGCCTCGAAGCCACTCCTCGGCACTGCCCCGACCCCTCCGACACCCCATTCTCCCCCTGGCTCTCTCCCTCGTCCTCTTCCGTTATGCCCGAGCGCAGCCGTCGCCGCCGCTTGCCGCTGCCGCGACCACCGCCGTCCCCTCGTCCCATGACCATGCCCAGCAGCTCCGAAATCGAGCACCCCATCCCCACGCCAAAGGAAACAACCCGGAGGGCTCTGCTTCGTCGCCATCGACCCGTCTTCAACCTCGGGACACCGGAGATCGTCATCGCCGTTCCGTCGCCTCTGAGCCGTCCCCGAGCGCGCTGAGCCTCCCTACGACATCACCGTGAGCCCCTGAGTTTTTCCCCTCACCTCCCCCTCTCGCTAGCTTCCTCTAGCCACCACCCCACGAGCTCCCGAGGCCGCCGTCCGCCATGGCCGACCTCCTACTCACCGCTGAGCTTACCACGCCCAGCTGTGCTATCCACCGTGCTCCCTGGGCCCCCTAGATGCGGCCTAGCTACCTGGTTCCCTCAAGGGCGAGCCATAGCCCTGCGCCCGTGCACCACCGAGCTCCGGCCACCACACTTGTCGCCATTGCCGTTGCTACGGGCCGCCATAGCCACTGCTGCTTGCACTGCTCGATGCGGACGAGCACGGGCAACGCGTAGATGCCCTCCGCCACGCTTTTGGTGGCCGGAGGAGCGATCCCGAAGCCCTCCGCCGTGCCTGTTGCCGCCGGCGTTGAGCCGCCGGCCTGTTTGGGCCATTTGACCGAGGTTTGACCTCCCCCTGTGTCACTGACATGCGGGACCAGCCCGCCTAATTAATCTAGGTTAGTTTAAGTTAAAACGCTAACTAACCCAGTTAGTTAGGTTAGTCACTGACACGGAGGACCCACTGGTCAGTTTGACCTGGGCTGCCCGTTGACTCGCTTACGTCATGCTGACGTAGTGCTGACGCAGTAAATTCCTTTTCTGGATTTAAAATAAATCAGAAAATTCCAGAAAATTGTTTAAACTTCAATAAATCATAGAAAATTAACTGTAACTCCAAATTAAATAAATTATATATGAAAAATTATCAGAAAAATTCAAGGAATCCATCTGTACTATTTTCATGCATGTTAGAACAACTTATAGCTGCTGTTTAGCACAAATCAATTAAGGGCATTTAAATAATCACATATGGAGTTTGAATTTGAATCTTGTATTCAAACCAACTTCATTTAATCTATTGCTAGTTGCATTAGCTCAAAACACATTCATATTGCCATGTCATGAGCATGCATCATATTGTGCATTGCATTGATTGTATTTCTTCTTTGTTGTCGGTATTTGTCCCCTCTCGATAGACGTGATACCGATGATGTGATCGTTGACACTGATGAAGACTCAATGTTATCTTCAGAAGTGCCAGGCAAGCAAAACCCCCTTGTTCATTCCGATACAATCCTACTCTCTCGCTCCTGCTCTCTTTTAATGCATTAGGACAACACCGATTTTTCTGTTACTTGCTGCGGTAGCTGAACCCCTTTATCCTTTGCATGACCTGTCGTTGCCACAGTAAATAGATGAAACCCACTAGCATGAGTAGGAGTTGTTTGAGCCCTGATGTGCCTACTCATTCATGCTTGTTTGTCATGCCTGCTACTGCTTAGAGTTGAGTCAGGTCTGATTCATCGGGGATGAATCAGAGGTGTGTGAACATGTCCTACTATGTGTGAGCTAAGTGTGTGAACACGATTTGGTAAAAGGTGTCGGTGAGAGGCCATGTAGGAGTACATGGTGGGTTGTCTCATTGAAGCCGTCCTTAGGAACTGAGTTCTGTGTTTGTGATCCATGACTCAGCTACTACCATACATTGGGCCCTGAAATATGACCCCGCTCGACTTCTTAATCACCCTTGTCCTCTGTCCAGGAGTTGCAAGTAGTTTCTGGTGTTTGTAGTATGCTGGAGGCCGTAGACAACGCTGACCGTAGGGGTGGGCTGTGATGCGGTAGGCACGTGGCCGGGTATACCGGGCGCCCGTTTGGTGTCACGGAACCCTGTTCACATCGTTTGGGGCTGTGAGCGAAACTCCGGCCGGATCTCCTCATGGATGGAACCCGAATAGGCGATAAACCTGGACTAGAGACTTGAGTGTTTAGGTAGGTCGTGGTCTACACCCACGTCGGCTTTCGCTTGAAGTCTGCCGAGCACATGTCGTGTGCAGACGCTAAGTGGTGGAAACATGTATGAAGAAGTACACCCCTGCAGGGTTAACATCATCTATTCGAATAGCCGTGTCCGCGGAAAAGGACTTCTCGATTGCTTATATCAGTTCATAGACAAGTGAAAGTGGATACTCTAAAATACGCAAGATAAGCGTGAGTGCTATGGATGGCGTTCTCGTAGGGAGACGGGAGCGGATCCATAGTGGTGTATTGATATGGTGAATATGTGGACTCGTGTGCGCCACCTCAAAAGAGTTACTCGCAGTCGTAGTTCAGGATAGCCACCGAGTCAAAGCTGGCTTGCTGCAGTTAAACCCCACCATCCCCTTTGTTGATAATGATGCATATGTAGATAGTTCTGATGTAAGTCTTGCTGGGTACATTTGTACTCACGTTTGCCTATTTATGTTTTTGCAGAGAGACTTCGGTCTCGCTAGTAGTTTCACGTGGACTTCGACGTTTAGCTTGTTACCTCAGCTACGATCTTGTGCCCTCGGCAGGATCTGGTAGATAGTCAGGCTTCTCAGCCTTTTTCATTTATAGATGTCCGTACTCAGACATGATAGCTTCCGCTTGTGCTTTGATTTGTATGCTCTGATTGTTGGGTCATGAGACCCATGTTTGTAATATCTCGCTCCTCGGAGCCTATTGAATAAATTACTTGAGTCGTAGAGTCATGTTGTGATGCCATGTTGTATTTGCACATATCGAGCATATTGTGTGTATGCTATTGAAATGCTTGGTATGTGTGGGATCTGACCATCTAGTTGTTTATCTTTAGTAGCCTCTCTTACCGGGAAATGTCTCCTAGTGTTTCCACCGAGCCATGGTAGCTTGCTACTGCTCCGGAACACTTAGGCTGGCCGGCATGTGTCCTTCTTCGTTCCTGTGTCTGTCCCTACAGGGAAATGTCACGCGATGAATACCGGAGTCCTGTTAGCCCGCTACAGCCCGGTTCACCGGAGTCCTGCTAGCCCAGTGCTACAGCCTGGATTCACTCGCTGATGACCGACACGTTCGATGCTGGGTCATGGATGCCTGTCCCTGTAAGTTTGTGCCACTTTGGGTTTACGACTAGCCATGTCAGCACGGGCTCCTTATCATATGGATGCTAGCGACACTGTCATATACGTGTGCCAAAAGGCGCAAACGGTCCCGGGCAAAGGTAAGGCGACACCCGTGGGAATACCGTGCGTGAGGCCGCAAAGTGATATGAGGTGTTACATGCTAGATCGATGTGGCATTGAGTCGGGGTCCTGACAGGTATCGCCTTCCCGAAGATAGCTGCGATGGCCCTCAACTGCGGCTCCTGGAGTGGTGAGTCGAAGACTGTGCGGAGCTGACCTAGCGCATCCTCCGAGACCAGGAGATCATCACAGTCCAGGCCCAGAGTTCTAAGCAGCACTGATTCGGCTGCCGAGGCCTTCGTCTTCCTAGAGATGTTTGCACAAACGGACCGAGTTGTGCGGCATGGGGTGAACGGGTCTTGGCCAGATTTGACCCCTCGCAAACCTTCGAACTCCTTGAGAAGTGGCGGGGCGAGCTTTTTAAGCAACCCAGCGCAAAACGTCTTGATGTTCCCAAGCGCAGCTATTTCTTTCGCAGACAAGCTCTTCTCGCAACGCTGCATGGTGTTAGCACCAGTAACAGAAGCATTTCCGTCATGCAATGACACTTGCATGCAAGCATTGGACGTGGTCACATCGGCCTCCTCAAATCTCCCATCAAACTCCTGTGGACTGGGCCCCGGATCGACCTCTGTCTCCTCTGTTGTCGCTAGCTGCAGCGAGTCCAGAATCGGCGCCCTCCCCACCGCAGTTTTGTCTGGCAGCGGCGCCGGAGGGGCCACGCCCTGATCAAAGTCCTGGGATTGGGCGTTGGCGGACCCCACCGAAATAGCTGCGACCTGGATGGCGGGATTTGCGTCCCCCAAAACCGCCTCCCGGCGCTCCTTTTCCAGCGCGCAGCCATCCACCCGTGGGGCCACCTCCTCCACCACAACCTGTGAATTGTTGATGTCCATCCCCACCGGATCAGCCGCGGACGAGATGGCGGGAATTGAATCCCTCAAAGCCGCCTCCTGGCGCGTCTCGACCTGCGCCTGGCCAACCGCCATGAGATCCACCAAAACCGCAGCTTCTTTCACCTTATCTGTTCCCTCGGGATCTATAGTAGGCCCCAAATCAGTCATCACCTGCATGCCTCCATTATTGGCCACGCGATCCCCGGTCTCTCCTTGGTCAATGGTCGTTTCAAACGAGCCAATCGGGCGACGCTGCTCCAAAACAGCCACTGCAGCCTCTGGCGTAGGCCTGGCCCCACAGCTTGAACCCGGATCTTCTGTGGCCAGCCTCGGTGCATGTGGCGCGAACAACTGCATCCTCAACCTCCCTCTGTGTTGTTGGTGGCACGTGCGCAGCCGTACCCTCGACCTGCCGCCTCACTCCCGTCGTCACAGCCGCGGTGGTGATCACCGGCGCGCGCCGTCGCCTCCGTGCCACGAGCCATAGGCGGGATCCTCCATTCCGACGGCCCGATGCGTCCCGTCAGCGCATGCAAATAGGAACCACCGTGCACTCCGCTTGCCGACGCCCCACCGCGGTGATCACGAACTCCCCTTGTCCACGGCAACACACGCCACTCGCCCCGACCGGAGAAGTCCTCGGAATCGTCCGGCATACCACTTTGGCCGCTCCCATCTGAACTAGGAGGCCGCAAACAGCGCTCCGGTCCCTCATGATCTCGCATCCGCCCAATGTGAATGAGCGTCTTGTACTCCAGCAGGGCTCGCGACGTGGGCCGCCGCGCCGCCGGACTTCCAAACACCTCCGGCTCTGGCACCCAGATACGCTTGGCCACTGGAACCTCGTCCGGGTCAATGCACCATTCCCGAAGCTTGAAGAGGTACAAGTCCTCTCTATTCTCTGTCTCCGGCGCCAAGCTCTGCACCAGACACGACGAGCCAAGAATCTCCGCTGCCGTCTCGGTCGTCCACACATGAGATGGGATCCCCTCCAGATCTCACACCGGTCTCTTCCGGTCGTATGTGACCGACCCGGAAGATCCTGAAAAATCTCCTCAGACAAGGAAAAAAAAAGAACGGAAGAAAAGGCAACGTGGATACTTAGGATTGAAGACGGGGGAGGAACAATGCCCTCCACTGTTTGGACGTCGCATCTGCCGGATTTTGTTTCAAGTTTGGTTGCTAGCGACGTTGCTGCACCAGTTGGTTACATAAATTGTTTCGTAGCTTCTCGTAGATGTAGGATCTTCCTGAAAAAAAAGAGTGACCGACCCGGACTCGATAGGGGCGAGTGGCTATTAAACAAACTCGGAGGGGTTATTTCGAATCGAGCGCGCTTCCGTCACTTCCATATACTTTCTGGGTGGCGCCCGGAGCAAAACATATTTCCACAATCCTCAATCCCCACCCAGAAAGATCCCGAATCTCTCTGTTCGTTCCTTGCTTGCATCGTACGGAGTAGTTCGTAGACCGGCAGCATGGGTGGCCGCCGCCGCCGCCGCCGCTGCCGCGCCAAGATCGAGCAGCCCTCCGCTGATACGCCTCCCAAAACCCCCTCATCTGGCTCATCTGGTTCATCTGGTCTGACTGAGGAACGCGTCGCTCCACGCAAAATCCCTTCCTCTTCTTCCAAACCCTATGAGGAGGAAGAGGTGATCTCTGCCCCCGAGCGGAAGCGCACAGATCCGTGCACCCTGAGGCTCGTGCTGTTGAACTTAATCCGCACCTTCTACCTGGAGGCGCTCTCCCGCCTTCCCCCCGCCCGACTCTGGAGCACGCACGCCCGCGGCGTCCTCGTCGCCGGCCACTGCTACGGGCCCCTCTCCCCTGTCGACAATATCCTCGTCAACACCATCTGGCATGACACCGCCTTTCCCCGCCGCCCCACCGTCGACTTTCACTTCGGCGATGTGCTCGAGATCAGCCCCGAATGCATCGCCCGCATTGCTCACCGCTCCCTGGAGGGTCTCATCGCCTGCCTCCTTCACCTCTGCCCCTCCCTCTCCCGCGACGACGCGCTCTGCCACCTCCACCTCTCCAAGGCCGACCTCTCCCGAGCCATCGCCTCTGCCTCCGATTCCGTCTCGGCGCCCACCCAAGCCGCCTTTCTCAAGGCCGCCGAGGAGGCGCACCACCCCATGCCACAAGCTTTGGCGCTCTTCATCTCCTCGGTACTTCCCAAGGTTGAGCGTGATGCAAGAATGCTTCTCTGCGTCAACCGGGCGCTCACCGCCCCTGAGCTCGACCGCCTCTCTGACATGCTGGTACCCTCCCCGCTTCTGGAGGACCTCTATACTCCTCCCCCACTGGTGACGTCCTGGGTGGCCTCCGTAATCAAGTCGCGCATCGAAGGCTGCAAATATTCCCAGGAAACCTCACGCCAGCTGGTTGAGACTGCATTGTCCAAATATGCTCAGCAAACAGGCCAACATTATGAGCTCCATTTAGTCTGTGGCATAAATTTGTTCATCCAATCCGAAGCCTTTTGGCACATCAACTTCTTGGCACGCCCAAAGGACGCTGCTGGCGAACTGCCCATTTACTTCTTCGCCGAAGCAACGGTTGCAATGGGCGAGGACGACGAATTTCTCGAGGAGGATATTGTCTTGTGCTGCCCAATCAAACCGGCTGGAATTGGTATACATGCTCTCTCCCACCACCATTGACCATTGTCCTATGACATTTCGTATTCCGTTAGAAAGAAGGTGTCAAGAAGACAAAAGCATAACACCTAGACCTAGCAACAAAGCAAAAATCAACCAATAAAAAAAGCCTAAGAGCCTAAATTACCAAGCTCTAAGCGTTTCTTAGTGGCATGAACAGCTAATATCAGTTCCCTAAATAATATATGTATCAATATATATGTATATGGTTGTATGTTGTTGGTTTTGAAAATAATCTTAATTATGGTCTCATTTACAGTTTAAATAAACTATGTGTGTACTTCAAAAAAAATTACCCCCTCCTTTTCAGTTTATAAGTCTCATGTTTGTCATAAGTCAAACCAACTTAAGTTACTACCTCTATCATGATTTATACCTATATCATGGTTTATAAGTCTCGCACACATACCATTGAAAACTTCTTTTGAAGATGAATCTAACAATATTTTTTTGTGACATATAACTAACATTTTGTTGATCAAACTAATGTCAATCTTTTCATTGAAATGTGTGAGAGACTTTTAACCAGGATCAAGGGAGTAAGCAAGTTTGTTATAAAAAAATTGGCATCTACAATATGAAATCAGTATCAGTAGATTCGTCATGAAATTTGTTTTCATTTATTTTGTATTGTAGATATTGACATTTTTTCCTGTAAACCTGGTCAAACATAAATGGGTTTGACTTAAGATAAACTTGGTGATTCATATAAACTGAAAGGAGGTAGTACTTAGATATTCCGTGCTGCAGTTTTAGATAGCATAGTTTACATTACAGAAATATTGCCGATCCTTCTTGCCCTACATACTATGCAATCTGCTATAAGCTCTTAGCTCCATAAGAATCAAATATGGGGATTACTTGCTCATTGCAGCAAGGATTTAATCCTATCATAACTTGCACGTGCTGGATTTTAGTAATGTATAATGCCAGTTCACAGATAAAAATAGGAATTTAAATATTATGCAAGTTTTGGCTATTGCATGGGGAAACAAAATCATGGTATCCTCTTGTTCTTATTTACTGAAACAGGTGGATGCTTCATGTTTCTGTTTTATTGAAACCTATAAAGTCCATTTAGATGCATCGAGTGTTGGATAATGAGCAATTGAGCTTTACTGAGGGCCAAAGGCCAGTACATATACATGTGTGGTAAAGTGCATGAAACCCCTTATACAATGGGGATATACCGAAAAGAGACTATACACATCTAACACCCCCCTCAAACTCATGGTGGATCAACAACACTGAGTTTGAAGAGGAAAAAGACATGCTGCGCTCGAGTCTGTGCCTTCGTGAAGAAGTCGGCCAACTGCAACTCAGAGGGCACATAGTGAAGAGCGAGAGTCTGATCCTGCACAGCAGCACGCACAAAGTGGGCATCCACACCGATGTGCTTGGTGAGCTCATGCTTCATCGGGTCACGCGCAATACTGATAGCACTTGTGCTGTCTGACGGGAGGGGAGTCGAGGTAGTAGCAGACACACCAAAGTCCTCAAGTAACCACCGTAACCAGATCACCTCAGCCGTCAACATAGCCATGGCTCGCAACTCAGCCTCTGTACTCAAGCGGGAAACTGCAGTCTGTTTCTTGGTCTTTCAGGCAATAAGAGAGCCACCAAGAAAGACACAGTAAGCAGAGAGCGAGCGTCGATCAGAGGGATCACTAGCTCAGGTAGCATCAGAGTAGGCCTGGAGCTCAAGAGAGCTGGAGCGGGGAAAGAAAAGGCGCTGAGAGATCGTGCCACGAAGGTACCGTAGAACACGGAGGAGATGACTATAGTGGACAGAGGTGGGGGCTGAAACAAACTGACTCAGGATGTGGACAGGATAGGAGATGTCAGGACGTGTAACAGCAAGATAGACAAGGCTGCCAACGACGTGACGATAGCGAGTGGGATTAGGAAGAGGGTCACCATCAGAGGCACGAAGCTGAACGTTGAGCTCCATAGGAGTCACAACAGTGCGCTCATCACCGAGAGCAGCGCGAGCAAGAAGATCCTGAATATATTTTTCTTGGGAGATGTAGAAGCCATCAGAGGTTGAGGAGATCTTGATCCCAAGAAAATAGTGAAGAGGACCAAGATCAGTCATGAGGAACTGGTCTCGAAGGCGAGCCTTAACAAAGGCAATGTACTTAGAGTCGTCACCAGTGATGATCATGTCATCAACATAGAGAAGGAGAAGAGTCCGACCACGAGGAGACGTGTGGACAAACAACGCGGGATCATGATCACTGGGCAAGAAACCAACGTCAGTCACCACAGAGGCAAAGCGCTCAAACCAGGCGTGAGGGGCCTGTTTAAGACCATAGAGGGAGCGACGAAGTCTACAGACCATGCCTTCAGGAGCATAGTACCCCGGTTGTGGCTGCATATAAACCTCCTCACGTAACTCGCCATTGAGAAAGGCGTTCTGGACATCAAGTTGAGAAATAGACCAATGACGAACAGAAGCCACAGCAAGGAGAGTGTGGACAGTGGTCATGTGGGCCACATGAGCGAATGTCTCATCATAATCGCGTCCCTGCTCCTGTTGAAAGCCACGGGCCACAAGACGAGCTTTGTAATGCTCAAGAGAACCATCGGAGCGAGTCTTGATCTTGTAGACCCATGCAGGTGATGGGACGAACACCGGAAGGGAGAGAAACCAGATCCCATGTGCCAGCGCGCTCAAGGGCAGCAAGCTCTTCGGCCATCGCAAGCTGCCATTCGGGCTGAGTCATGGCAGTCCTATAGGAAGTGAGCTCAGCAATAACAGAGAGACCGTACCGATCAGGAGAATAGCGATCAGGCGGAGGGCGAGGCCGAGCACGGAGGTTATGAACTGGGGTAGGTGGGAACGGAGGTGCACCAGAGGTGAAAGGTGCGTCAGTTACGTCAGGAGAGTCATCCTCAGTACGAGGGCGACGAGTATAGTGGAGAGGAAACGGTGAGAGGGGGTGACGAACTGGAGATGATGGTGTAGAGGCGGAGGAGGAGGATGGAGAAGATGGTGTCGATGGTGAATGAGAACGAATGAGAGGGGTAGGAGGAAGAGGTGAAACAGGAGGCACATAGCAGGGTGTATCGGGAAGGAGAAGAAAAGAAATATCATCCACAGAGAAGCTGGAGGAAGAAGGACGTGGGTGTAAGAGCGAGACTCGTCAAAGGTCACATCACGCGAGATGCGCAAGCGACAACCAACAAGGTCCCAACAGCGATAGCCCTTGTGCTCATCGCTGTAGCCAAGAAAAACACACTCAACCGACTGAGCAGTTAGTTTGGTGCGCTCGCGCGGGGCAAGAAGGACGTAGCACACACATCCAAACATACGAAGAGCTGAGTAGTCGGGAGAGTGACCAGAGAGACACTCCATAGGAATACCACCCTGCAGAGCAGTCGATGGCTGAATGTTGATGAGATAGGTGGATGCAGAAACAACCTCAGCCCAAAAATGGGGTGGAAGAGAGGCGGCAATCATCAGCGCATGAGCCGTCTCAAGCAGATGACGATGCTTGCGTTCGGCAACGCCATTCTGAGCATGGGCACCAGGATAGGAGAACTGGGCAAGGGTACCCTGTTCTGTGAGAAAGCCACGCAACAGCTGGAAGATATACTCTCCAGCGGAGTCAGCACGAAAAGTACGAATAGGCGTGGAAAACTGAGTGTGAACCATGGCAGCAAATCGTTTGTATATAGAGAGAACCTCGCTACGAGATTTCATGAAGTAGAGCCAAGTGTAGCGAGAGAAATTATCAATAAACAAAACATAGTAGCGATGACCACCTTTCGAATCAAATGGAGCTAGACCCGAGACATCAGAATGAACTAAGTCAAAAGGATGTTGGGATACCGACTGACTGGTAGGATAAGGTAACTGGGTCTGTTTGCCAAGTCTACAACCATTACAAGGTAAAGAAACATCTCCAGATACAGACCCTAATAGGCCCTGACACACTAAGGAAGACAAGCGAGAGCCACAGATGTGACCAAGGCGATGATGCCACTGCTGGAAGGACGCAGACGAAGAGGCAGCAAGAGCATGAGAGCTGACTGAAGTGGTGGCAGCGGAAGGAACACAAAGCCAGTCAACTTCCCAAAGACCCTTGGACTCACGGCGCCGGGGTCCAGCACCAACCAAAACCTTGGTGCGACGATCCTGAATGGAGCAAGAATCAGTATCAAGAATGACCCGACAACCAGAATCAGTAAGTTGGGCAGCAGAAAAAAGATTCATGGTAAGGCGAGGAACATGTGAAACACTAGGAACAGAAAAAATGGAGTGGAAAGAATACCACGACTAGCAACAGGAAGAGATGTGCCATCGGCAGTAAGAACATTAATAGGAGAATCAAGAGGGCGAAGAGAAGACAACGCTGAAGAATCAGAGGACATATGAAAGGAAGCTCCAGAGTCCAAAACCCACGAAGATGTACCTGACGGTGTAGATGCCGATGGTGATGAAGTGGTGGAAGCCAGAAGGCGTTTAAGCCGAACAATGTCCTGGTCAGTAAGTGAAGGAGTCGAGGTAGATCCAGGAGTCCCACTGGGAGAGGAGCGCCTCCGGTCTCGCTTCTTCTCACGGCAATCAGACTCTGGGTGACCTAGCCGAGAGCAGTAGCCACAGAACGTGTCATGGCGCGACCTGCCCTTCTCAGCATAAGGAGGGCGACCCACCCCCTGAAGGTGTAGGTAGGAGCGGTGGAGCAGTGAGCCGAGCAGCCGACACTGGAGCCCGAGCAGCCAACACAGACGGAACCGCCAGCAACCCGGCAGAGCGAAGGCGGGTCTCCTCAGCACGAAGCTCGGCAAGCACCTCCGAGAGAGGAACACGACCACGAGCAAGCAAGTGAGCACGGCGAGGCTCAAACTCAGAGCGGAGACGAGATAAGAACTCATGAACCCTCTGAAACTCCAAGTCAGACCGCGTAGTCTGACAGCAACGGCAAGTTCCACAAACAACTGTCCACAGTGAGTCAAGCTGACGCCAGATGGCAGAGCACTGTGAATAGAACTCATCAACAGACGAGTCACCTTGCTGAAGAGCATGCTCCTGACGCACCACAGAGAGGTATAGAGCATCGCCCGAGGGCTGATAGCGCTGACAAAGATAGGACCACATTGCTGCAACAGTGCCGAGGCCCATGAACTTCGAAGCAAACTGAGGGAGGACACTCGCAGTGAGAACGGCGGCAGCTCGAGCATCATCATTGCACCACTGAGTGTAAGCAGATAGATCATCCCGGTAGACAGATAGAGCATCAGAATAGGCGGATACCTGCTGATCATAGGCATCAACTGCAGCAGCATCAAGAGCCTTGGATGCATCCCTATCAGCTTGAGAAGCATCAGCAGCAAGCACCGGCGCGAATGGCGGGATAGGAGCTACCGGAGCGACAGGGCAGGGCAGGGCGGACAGGGTACCTCGCCTGACAGAACGCCCCAAAGCAGAAGACCGCGCATATGGATACGCATGAAGCCCGCAAACTCAGCATAGTTGGTGCCATCAAAGTTCACCGAGCACCGGGGGACAGCTACATAGCCCGAAGAAGACATGAGAAAGTCTCTCTGATATTTCTATTTTTTTTTTGGTCAATGGGAACAGGGATTCCCAATCGGGATCAGGAGGGATCGAGGGGATCCCTGGATCGAGCGCCCGCTCGAGCGCTCGCTTGCGGGAGGATCGATCCAAGAGGGATCGAGAGCCTGCACCCGCAGCGGCCGGACAAGCAGCCCCGGACGAGGCTGGGCGGTCCCTGCAGCTCCCGCAGCAGCCGAAAGCAGCCCCGCAGCCAGGCGAGGGGGCGGCCCTGCAGCTCCTGGAGCGGCCAGACGAGCAGCCCTGCAGCCAGGCGAGGGGGCCGGACAAGGCTGGCCGGCCAGGGCTGGGGCAGCCGGGCGAGATGGCCCGGAGCAGCGGCCAAGCAGGGCAGCTGCGGGACGGAGCGGCCGACGCGACGGCCGGGCGAGACGGCGTCCTACTGGAGGAGCAGAAGAGCGGGGACGGAGAGGCAGCAGCCGGACGGCCGGAGACAAGCAGGCTAGGAACGAGGCGCACGGAGTTGCATCGTGCGGGAGCGAGAGGCTAACCTAGCATCTGATACCATGTTGGATAATGAGCTTTACTGAGGGCCAAAGGCCAGTACATCTACATGTGTGATAAAGTGCACGAAACCCCTTATATAATGGAGATATACCGAAAAGAGACTATACACATCTAACATCGAGAACAAGTCATACTACTTGAGACCTTTCACCTTTGACAGGTCACGAGTGATACAAGTATTAAAAAGTTATTATATGCCCAGAGCACGGCCCAGGTCACTGCAATTTCTGGGGACCTACACAAAAAACGGTGTCAGTTCCCTTGCTTTGCAATGTTGGCTCGTAATATATACTCCCTCCGGCCGAAAATACTTGTCTGAGCAATTGATGTATCTAGATATATTTTAGTTTTACATACGTATTTAGATGTATTTTAGTTTTACATACATCCATCTGTATCCATTTCTATGACAAGTATTTCCGAACGGAGGGAGTACAATCCTGATAGACAATTACTCCCTCCGTCCGGGTTTATTAGGCCTCTCAACATTACAAGCATGTCCCCTTTTATAAGGCCCCGCTTTGGAAAGGTGCATGCATGCAACCATTTCATTGGTTGCATTGAAAGCCATTGTTATTGGTTCCATGGCTGGAAATTAATACACTTCATGTGTGCTTTTTCATTGGTTGCATGCATGTGAGAGAGTGCATTGGGAGTGGAATAGAAGAATTAATGTTAGCAAATTACTATGTGTCTTGGTCTAAGAGAAGTTGTCTTTAGGCCTATTAAACCCGGACGGAGGGAGTAAAAGGAAACCTTCAGATTAAGGTGCTCAGCTGCTCCAAATACCACTTTTTGAACAGAATACACGTTGTTTTGCCAGCTTTCATTCTTTGCTCTGCAGTTCAGCCATTTCGGCATCTAAATAGATTCGGCTGAGTCACCCTCAGTATTTATAAGCTAATTTTTGCTGAAAATTCATTTGTCCAATGGTGTCCTGAACTAAATTCCTCTTTCACCGGTCTTCAGTATGCATCGGAGGTTCAGACTTCTATTTGTGTTGTAACTCCCTATGCAGCCGTTTTGGCAAATAAAATAAAATTGTGTCGTCTAGTTTATTCTGCCATGCTCTTATATTGGCTAGCTGAACTTTAATGAACCAGTTACATAGTCTTATAATTTTATTTTCTAAGTGAAACAATCGATAATTTGTTTCTTTTCTGTTGTGAAAAGCTATGCTAATTCTTCTTTCTGCACATGCAGGTGGGTGTGGAGCTTGTACTGCCCAATATAAAAAGCTCAACCACCCTATTGACAAAGAACACCATGGCGGATTGGATGACTATGACGAAGAGATTGGGAATGGAGAAGATCACTGGGATTATAAATTTCCTCAGCTTGTTGACTTCATCATGTTTGATGCTGAGAAGGACTGTGCAACTGTACGTCATATAGAGAAGCGCTTTCCTCCTAGGCCCGACGGGGATGAAAGCGCCGAGAATTTATGGATCACTGAAATGTGATAGCAGTTGACAGTAGTAATTTATTGTTATGCTTACATAGAGCATTTGGCATGTGGTGTCTTTCTGAAGAATGTTGTTTTAGTGTTGTTTCGGAAGATATCTCTTGTTGGCATTTGCCATGTTGTTATGAATGTTGGTATAACTAATCTATATCTATATCTATACATCTATATCTATATCTATACCTACCTATTAATAAAGGGGCTATTGCTTCTTACCATCGTAATTTTGTCCGTTTTTCGTCCGTCCACCTTACCATATTTCTATACCTACTAATAAAGGGGCTATTGGCGAACCAACCTGTGGCTGAGATGGTTAGGTGGACAGTGGTATCCCCAACCCACCAGGGTTTAAATCCTGGTGCTCGCATTATTTCTGAATTTATTTCAGGATTTCCGGCGATGCGCTTTTAGTGGGAGGAGACGTTCCCGTCGACGACGAGGCGACTGCGATGACTTCGTAAATCTCAAGATGATATACCGGCTCAGTCTCTCGGAGGTGCTCATAGGGATAGGGTGTGCGTGTGTGCGTTCATAGGGATGAGTGTATGCGCGTGTATATGAGCGCTTGTGTCTGTACTGATGCTCAAAAAAACGTCTATAAAAAAAATAGAGGGGCTATTGCCAATTCAGCAAGGTTGCCTTGCGTGTTAATGGTAAGAAACTTATTGGATTTGAACGTTTATTCTTTCCAACACATGGGTCGAGCTGGGCCACTCCAAGGACACAGCCAACCAAACAGATTTATTTGTTGCCGGCGAATTAGTCCCACCTCGCCTTTTTCAATTTAGATCCACTGATTTATATGGGCCTATGAGTTGTATGATAATCAACAAGGAGCCTCGAGGATTAACTAAGGAAAGATGAGATATGGGTCGGCGTTGTGGCTGCATGGTACACGAAAATAGAGGGGCATGAGAAAAAAAAAAGAAGGAAGGAGAGTGCCTGATAATTATGAAGGAATGAGGAAGGAAATCTCATTAACATAAAAATGTAACAATTTTGATCGGTGCATTTTTTGTTACTTTTGCACCCAGTCATCCATATATTTACAATGCATATGTGACTAAAGTTCGATAGTGCCACAATGGCATCCATGATGTGTCAACAAGGAGATCTAAATGACCTAAATGGCGGTGGATTTACTAACGCTACAGCATGATTGTGGCGAGCTCAATATGGCCGCCTTTTTGCTATATACTACAGATCAACGAGGAGGACCTCACAGTTCCCGCCACATACCGCCTTAGGCCAGCCCGCCGCGCTAAACCCGCTGGCACCGATCACCAACACATGAGGAAGCGGACTCATTCTTCACCGTTTACTCTGTAGCTACGCACCCGCGTTGTGCCAAAGTATGATGAAAAGTACATTGTTCTGGTATTGATCACGTTCGTCATGAGTAGATGGACAATATGAGCCCCATTAGCGATGGCAATGAAAAGAAGAAATGGCAACAAAATTAAATTGGTAGCTAGGAGCGTGCAAGGATTTTGTTTTTCCCGTTGCAACGTACGGACACATTTCCTAGTATCTTAAAACGAAAATTTTATATGCCCATGTTTACTGATTTTGTGACTACTGTGCTGGCGACTTAGGGGAAACATATTCTTAGATATAGCAATCCTAACATCTGGAGCATCTATTACACGGGAACACACAAGGGTTCTAATCTTCTAGCAGTCTGCTATCCGGGCTATATCTATATAAACCACCAGGCAACAACGATGTAACAAATATCAACAAGAGATACCTTACAAACAAAAGACCAAGGGTTTCCGCGGAAGAAAACATGATGGCCAAATCCGTGTGGGAGGGGTGCAGCAACAAAGTAGCGATGCCTGCAGGAAGGTCAACGACGACTATTGCCGCCGTCATCGCTGGTCAGGGACAAGATCTTCACCCAAGCCCCCGCATCACCTTGGCCACACATCATCCCGCATCGGCACTGGCAAGCTGAATAACCACCACCAGCCTCGAAGAAGCCCGTTGACGAGGAAGCACATAGAACCGTCCGAGCCAACTGCACCTCACAGACCGTCGGTGGTCAAACATCATGACAAAGCCGCAGATCTGCCGATAGCCGACCGGAAGCAAGACCACCAAACACAGCACAAACCACCGCACCTTGCCGACAAGGCAAAGAGGAGCACTGCCCGAGACCAAGAACCACCCTGGTTTCGAGTCGCAACCATGCACCAAACGCATAGACGCGTTCCTGACCTCTTGCGCCAAATCAGGGCACCACGCTGACCACCACAGCAGAGCACACGGGCCTCCACCACAACAACACCGCCGGCAGACACACCACCCGAAAAAATCGGATCGAAACCAGGCAGCACCCCCTCCCAGTAGCGACATGAGCAGATCCCGCTGCCACCGGCAACCAGCAGGCAATGAGGAACCCAACTAAGCTCAAGTACCGTCTATTTCAGGATGCACTGAAGCAATTGCACCCACTCTTGCTCCAGAATGCAAACCCACAGCTATTTTTTAACATTCTATTGCAAGCACATGGGCCTCGCCTCAATCGCTTCAAAGTGACAGCAAGATCTAGGCTATTTGATCGTGGAGAGGACAGGTTTAATGGGCTTACAGGCATATCCTTAACCTGCACACTCATGCCAACGGCAGAGTTAAGCAACTCCACAAAAGAAACTGACTGATCGACTAGTTTTAGCAAGCTAGAAAGAACTACTAAAAACCACATCCAATTTATGAATCAGTAGTTGCCAGCGTCTCTAACGATAGGACAATTCTATTATCAAACTGAAATGCAGAAGAAAAAAAAGTAACACAGAAAGGAAATTAGGCACCACGGGCGTGGTAAGCAAGCACGATGAACAAGTTCAAACAGACCACAAGTGTACTCTTTCGAAAATTGCTAGCTAATCCCATCAAACTTCGGCAAAAGCTAATTAGTTATAATATTTTCACTGTCCTGATCTTGCCTTACGTTTCTTTACCAAGATCTATACCAGCCCCCTACCATGCCACAGAAACTAAAGGATGAAAAGCAGTAGACTGTTACAGAATATATTCCAAACTGACTAGATCATCGATAGTTCTGTAGCATCAATAAACCACTCCAGTCGCTGATCAAAAGCAGTTCAATGCTCCATAGGGCAAAAGAATACTGAGTGTGATCTGCATACATTTAGAGGGAACAAATTCAATAATAGGTAAACAACAGCAAGGGGAACCTAGTAAATGCAATGTTACAACCATGTAGAAATTGCAAATGCAACACTGGGAGGAACAGAGAAAATGTAGAACAAGATCCCCTTATGTAAATAATCATCCAAAGATTCCCTTAGGCCTTGTTCGGTTAATCCCCATCACAAGGGGATTGGAGAGGATTGGAGGGGTTTGATGTGGATTTTGACTTGCTGAGGATTTAATCCCTGCCAATCTGCTCCAAACCCCTTGAAACCCTGTGAAACCGAACAAGGCCTTAAGAAGATACTCTCTCTGTAAAGAAATATAAGATCGCTAAGATCACTACTTTAAGATCACTACTTTAGCGATCTAAACGATCATATTTCTTTACAGAGGGAGTACTAAATGAGTTTATCTCGTATTTACTTGAGCTAGGAACCAACACTAGACAAAACAAGAATATCAACTTTTAGCAAAATTCTGAACTGAGAAATGTTCAATGAGAGCCATTTCAGTATCAGAAGTAGAAGTTTGACCCTAATGCGATAATTAAGAACTGAATAACAGAATGTTGTTTGATGAGAGCCATTTCAGTATCAGAACTACTCCTCCGTAAACAAATATAAGAGTGTTTAGATCACTAAAGTAGTGATCTAAACACTTATATTTCTTTACAGAGGGAGTACCAATTTGATGCACTAAAACAATGAAAATCTCACATCACAGCATAGGCTGAATGGAAGAAAAAATGCAGGCTCTTTCATGCAAACTGTTACATGGGCAAGGTGAAGTTGCATAGAAGTTCTCATTAAATTTCCAATCGAGATTAAGAGACTAATCAAAAAAGAAAAACAGAAAGTCAGGAGAAGTGTTGCAAGCACTCATCAGAGCTGAAGGAGTAGGCATTATTATGACGCAAAACATCTTCATTCTATCATTCACACTTTAACATCACTATACATCTGTCAACATTTTACAGCTCTAGATGATACTCGCAGATAGTGTAGACCAATGCGAGCAGAAGAATCTTTTATATCATCTGAACAAGAATATAAAAATTACTCCCTCCGTCCAAAAGTAAGTGTCTCAAGCTTAGTACAACTTTGTACTAAAGTTAGTGTAAAGTTGAGACATTTATTTTGGGACGGAGGGAGTACTAACTACTGTACTGACTATGTGTGGGAAAATTGGACATCGCCAGTAACACAATATTTTTCTGATCTAGATTTCACATGTTTAAAACATGTACAACAAGGACAGATTTTATTGTCATCACGATGGCTTCAGTAAATTGTTTAAGGTTTCACTTCTCTCTTTTTACCTTACAAGTTACAGTTTTTGCCCACTAACCAGCCAAACTCAGTCTCTTCTTTTTTATTTGTCCCCAGATATTTCAGTTATTTTTCGATGTTTGGAATCTAACTGATGGTTTGGGCATATACAGCACAGGCCTGCACAGCAGACGGTTAAGGCGTGCTGATAATGTCAAGAAAAGTCGGGGTAGATCAAACTTGACATGGGAGGAGTCCGTTAAGATAGATCTGAAGGACTGGAATATCACCAAAGAACTAGCCATTGACAGGGGCAAGTGCAAGTTAGCTATGCACATGCGAGAACCAGGAGTTGGTTTCGAGATCTTATGGGCTTCAACTCTAGCCTACCCAACTCCTTTGGGACTAGAAAGGCTTTGTCGTTGTTGTGGTTGGAATCTAACTAATAAGATATAATGCATAGAGAAACACATAACTCCATAGGCCTCTTAGGGCACACAGAGCATGCCAAATTCGTCATGTACTCAACGGACACTGATGCCAAATTTGTTAAGTTGGCCCCAAATCCCTGTCAAATGGTCCCAACGCTGACGCAGACTAATAGATAAAAGAATATCTTATTTCCCAACCAACAACCACAATATCTCTCTCTCATGCATCTTATCTTTCTTTCAGAGTAAAACCCTGACTACACACACCACCAAGCCCACTGCCCCCGCCAGAGGCATCCCGGTCAGCTCCAAACCCACCCGCTCCTCTCCCTCCTCACTGTTGTGCCCGACTGGGCCACCACCGTGTCGGAGCGGATCCACAAGCCACTCTTTCTTTCAGAGTCAGACCATGACTACACACACCACCAAGCCCACTGCCCATGCCAGAGGCATCCCGGCCAGCTCGAAACCCACCCGCTCCTCTCCCTCCTCACTGTTGTGCACGACTGGGCCACCACTGTGTCGGAGCGGATCCACAAGCCACTCCCCCATGCTTCTGGATCAGGGATTTAACGCGTCGGTCGGCAGTCGGCACCACATGCTGTTCCTACAGGCCGCAGAGATCC
>NC_057804.1:420804502-420885929 GCF_018294505.1 Triticum aestivum
CTAACCACCGACCGGTGCATCTCCAAGCTACATATCCAGACATGTCCCTGCTGAAGCGCCAGGAGGAAGAGAGACGTTGGGGATAGGAGTGAAATCATATTTTATTCCGTCAATCAATTTGGCATAGGAGCAACCCAGTTTTTAGGATTTGGCACCACTCTCGAAATGCTGCAGCACCGGTGCCACAACCATATTCTGCATATGGCACCAGTATTTGGCCTATGGTGTGGCTGACCTTAGCATCCATCCTCACAACCTTGTTGGTTGTACACTAAAAGTATATCCACAAACAGGTAGTCATTTAGGGGAACTAAGGCAGCAAAGAATAATTTCCAAATAAATTGAGAACTTGAAAAGCATAAGTGAAAATGAGCATTGAAGCATTCTCTCAATAATATCATCCAATCGGGTGTTCTTTGCATCTTAAAAATGGCTCTACAAAAATCAATCTCTATGTAGGATCATCCACTATAAAATGTAAAATTAAGGATCTATTTATGAACTCCATGAATCATAGTTGTGTTGGCAAAGGGTTTATCATTCGATCTAGTGTATTCTAGTTCATCAAATTTATATTTGTGAAGTAGCATAGCCGAATTGATAACAACAATTATTTAGATAATTGTTAGCATGATCTGGTGAATTTATGAAGGCATACCTTCCATCTCAAGAACAGCATCAAAAGATGACGAGCAGAGAGAAGAGCATGTAGACGAGCCAGCACGCGTAGGCAATGAGTCCCCTATGCTCATCGCCGCTGGAAGCAAGCTCTGCTAGTAACCTGGTGCAGACCCTGGTAGACCACAGCACGAATCCCATGCCCATCCCGAAGATGAGCCCACCGCCCCGTGGTAGGAAGAGGGAAACGGCGGAGAAGATGACCATGGGGAGCATGCAGTATCCGACCAGGCTGACGCACCTGTAGAGGTCAAGGTCGCCACGGCGTCCGCCCGAGAGCATGGAAAAGACGAAGTAGAGGAAGAGGGAGGCGACGGTGACCCACCCGAGGACGATCCCGAAGTGGAACTTCCCAGCCAGGAGCTGGAAGAGGCCGAAGGATAGGAGGAACAGGAAGGGGCCGGAGAGATCGGCGTCGGCGTGGAGGGACGGGTCGGCGGAGCGGAGCGGGTGGAGGATGGAGAGCGTCTTCCGCCAGATCTGACGCGTGTTGATGCCGAGCTCCTCGAGGAGCGGCGGCTCGTCTTCGAAGGAGGCGCTGGAGCCGCCGATGGGCCCGGTGAAGATGGGCGGCGTGGAGTTGGACTGAGCGGGTATGTCGAAGGACATGAAGGGCAGGGGGTTGGCGGCGGAGGAGGTGGAGGGGCGGGGAGGCGCGAAGGCGGGTGGCGGGGAGGCGCCGGGCCCAGGGGTAGGGTGGCGGCGGTGGGCCGGTGTGGAGGGGTTGAGGACCACCGGGGGAAGGGAGAAGGGGGGCTCCTTCGCCATGGCCGCGGCGACGGCGAGGGTTCCGAGATCTGGGTAGTTGGCTAGATCGGGGAGTTGGGTTTTGGCCTCGGCGAGGAAGAGGAGAGGAATCGGGGGGATGCGGTACGGGGCGTCCAACTGCGAGACGGTGGGGATTCGCGGTGACCAACGCTGTGCTTTCCTTCAGTTTTCCAGTTGCGCGTTTCGTGCTCAAGTAAAGGGAGCAAATATGTACTTACTTTACCAGGTTGCTTAGGTGACAAGGATCGGAAACTTCCCCAGTTTTCTGACAGCCAGCAAAATACTTGAGATAGTACAGTTTTTACTGGCTACATGACTCATGACTCTTACAATATTTTTTGTAGAACTCCAAATAGCTGGTGAACGTTCGCCAGATGAATGGCATTTGCGAACGAATTTGCTGGCAGTTTTAGTCAAAGAGGGATGGCAACTTTAGTGCTAGGGTAGGCTGTTTTCAGTCTTTCAAGGCAATGTTCACCAAATTGTCATTGTTCGATCACGATCAAATGGTTGTGCAGGTATTCACTGTGACCTTTCTCCTAGTGAATGTTCGTCGGTTATCATTACCATTTTTCTAAGAAACACGATAGAAGTAACTCGCACACATGCACATCCCTATAAATGCATGCACGCACATTCTATTCTTATGATCACCTTCGAAAGGCTGAGTTGGCAAATCATAAAATTGATGAAAGTTGCCACAAACACCCAGTTATCGACGGGAACGTTATCTCTCGCCGAACAAACTTCATCTGAAGGACCGAAATAACTTCAAAAAATATGCGAGCACAATGCCAAGTCCAAGACTTAAACTTGGTCGAGCTAGTTTCATCACAAGAAATCTACCCCCTCCGTTCCCAAGTAAAGGGCATACTCACTTCACCAGGTTGCTTAGGTGACAAGGATCTGAACTTCTCCAGTTTTCTGCAGCAAAAAACTTGAGATAGTACAGTTATTACTAGCTACATGACTCATGACTCTTACAGTATTTTTTGTAGAACTCCAATAGCTGGCGAACGTTCGCCAGGTGGATGGCATTTGCAAACGAATTTGGTGGCAGTTTTAGTCGAAGAGAGACGGCAACTTTAGTGGTAGGGTAGGCAGTTTTCAGTCTTTCAAGGCATTTTGCATCAAATTGTCATTGTTTGATCACGATTAAATGGTTGTGCGGGTGTTCGTTGGGACCTCTTTCCTAGTGAATGTTCGTTGATATCATTACTGTTTTTCTAAGAAACACGACCGAAGTAACTCGCACACATGCACACCCCTATAAAATGCATGCACGCACTGCCTACTCTTATGAGCACCTTCGAAAGGCTGAGTTGGCAAATCATAAAATTGATGAAAGTTGCCACAAACACCTCATTATCGACGGGAACATCATCTCCCGCCGAACGAACTTCATCAGAAGGACAGGAATAACTTCAGGAAATATGTGAGCACAACGCCGAGTCTAGGACTTGAACCTGGTCGGGCTAGTTTCATCACAAGAAATCTAACAATCTAAGCTATGCATGACAAGGCATGTTTTTTTCTATCGACGGGAGTCTTGTAAAAATGCTTGGCACCAATCTATTTCTCCATGTGAACATTGTTTGTCCGAAAAAATTAAAACGGGTTTAAACTCATCTCATCTTCGCTTTTTTATGTATAACTCCTCATTTTTAACAAGGGAAGGGGACTGAAGGTCCCAAAAGCTGGCATTTATATCAGAACATCCAAAAGGGTCCTGAAAGAAGTGAAAATTACAACCATATCCTTCCTTTTGCAAACATAATTCAAAAGGTAAAATCTAGATTGCAATGTGGTCATCAACTCCTCGTGTAGCCAGCGACCTCACTGGAGTTATAGCCACTGTCTCCCGCATAAACAATGTCATCCTTCGTGGAAGGGACGAACGGGCCTCTACATCAAGATCGAAGGAGGCATGTCAAAATCTCTTACTAATTTGATATGCAGTTCCGGCGGCCGAAGTCGAGGTAGTGGATAAAGAACGAACGAAGAACAACCAAGCCAACTTCCTATTCCGGTTGACGCCAGATTTGAGTTGGCAATGCATAAATCCACTCTCCTCCCTCCTTTTCACAACTATGACAATGAAGAGAAAGGCGAGGGGATGTTGATCTCGTTCAATCCGCCACTCCATCGAGCTTATTGATGGAAAGACAGTTGAATCCACTTCCCGCTTCTTCTAAACTTAAACCTAATACCTACATCGACGACCCGATCGCCTCTCTCAAGCGGTGCCGCCGAAGGGAGAGTGGAGAGGGCCAGTGAGCTCTATGCGACTCTCAAAGGGCGGGGGGACTAGAACCTGCTACCGGTTGGTTATGATGTCTTCTTGATCTGTGATTATAACTTGCCCGTCGTCATTGTTTTGCCCGTTATGTGGTCGGACAGACGGGATTGCTTTCATTGGTGCTTTCATTGAGAGTTCCGCTGTGTCGTCACCATCAGGAAGGATGCCGCATCCCGTCTTTAAAGACGGCGTCGTTGCTAAAGGAGCTTTGGCTGTCGGCCAAACTCTCCGGCTAGGCAGGTTTTTGATGACCGCCTGTCCGGCCGCCGCCCCGACGATGACCTCTCGGGCCATCGAAAGCAATCTTCACATCAGCTCGGAGCTTGCCGAGCAGTTAGATCCGATGGAGCTCCTCTCCCTAAACGAGCTCTTGGATCGCATCGCGGCCCTGGGAGTCGCTACTGATTATGACCAGATTGGGCTTAAACCTGATCAGAGAGAGATTGACTCTCCCCAGGTCACCCATCATGTCGAAGTGGTGGAAGAACAATGCGGCGAATCTTCGCCCGCCCTAAGGACCAGGTGTGTCCGGATTCCCGATCCCTCCAAGCCGGACACCCGCGGAGGGGAGGATGTCGCCCAAACCCTAAACCTAAAGTCAGGCAGCAGGCCCGATTCATTGAATAACGTCTAAGAAAGCAAGCTTCCGAATTCGGAAACCGCTTGGCCCCTGAATCTTACATCGGGCAGGGTTCCGGATTTAGTTCCACCCGCCCACCCAACTATGCGGGATTTATCCCTAATACGGCAAGAGCCCGGAGAAACAGTACACCACTACTGGGCTAGATTCCTCCTGGTTATGAACAGGATAAAGGACTGCTGCGAGAAAGAAGCAATTTCACTCTTCTGTAACAACTGCATGGACAACAAAATCCTCAACGCCATAAGTCGCCGCGAAATTACATGATTCGCTGACTTGACATCCATAGTACGAAAGTACTGTGCGACTGAAAGTGTTCGAAAAACCGAAGATAAATTCTGGGACAATCCGTCCCTGAATACAACACCAGTCCGAAACAAAAGGGCGCATTATCGCCAAGCATCTGAGCCAAACATCAAAAAACAAAAACCCTCTATAGGGTACGGGACCGTACTGGAAGGATGGCTCAATGGACCCTGTAAAATTCATAATTCAGGGGCAGCCACACCAACGCACAGCCTTAGAGCATGTTGGATACTACGGCAGGTGACCCGAAGTGGCGAGGAGCTTTTAACTCCAGCACCCAAAGAATACCTCCCTAGTACGGTGTCGACAGTCTTTGAGACCTTCACATCAAACAATGCAAGGAAACGAACGCTCCGCAACCTTGTCGAAGTCTACCAAGTAGCAACAATAAACCCATGGAGTGGCACGGCTATCACATTTAATGCCAGTGATGAACCTAAATTCCGGACAGCCCAAGCACCAGCCGCATTGGTCCTCAGTCCGATAGTGAACGGCTTCCGACTTACAAAGGTACTCATGGACAGCGGCAGCGGACTCAACCTCATCTATGAGGAAACCCTGCGAAAAATGGAAATTGACTGGAGCCGCATTGAGCGAAGCAACACAACTTTTAGAGGAATAATTCCAAGCAGGGAAGCGCGTTGTTCAGGAAAAAACACACTGGATGTGGTGTTCGGCACACCGGATAATTACAGATCCGAGGAGGTCACGTTTCAAGTGGCCCCGTTCAGCACCGGATACCATGCTCTACTAGGGCGAGAAGCATTTACAATTTTCCAAGCCATACCCCATTACGGGTACATGAAGCTCAAAATGCCCGGACCCAACGGAATCATCACTCTCGCAAGTGATCCGGACATAGCGCTCCGCGCTGAAAACAAGACAGCCGCACTGGCCCTAGAGGCATTATCCGAGGCCCTAGCGGCCGAGGAACTAACTGCGTTGCGCTCTATGGTGGACAGGGACGATGTGATACTAGACAAGAGATCCAAGTCCACCTCTTTCAAACCAGCAGACGAAATAGTCAAATTCCAAGTCCATCCAACGGACCCTACAAAAACGGCCTCCATCGGGGCACAACTAAAACCCGATGTAGACGCCGCACTCAGAGACTTCCTGCGAGAAAATTGGGACATTCTTGCCTGGCACCCCTCAGATATGCCAGGAATCCCACGCAGGCTGGCTGAGCACAGCCTGAACATCCTAAAAGGGTTTAAACCCGTCAAGTAGACTCTATGGCGTTTTTCCGAGCCCAAGAGACAAGCCATGGGAGAGGAGCTAGCAAAACTGCTAGAAGCCGGATTCATCAGAGACATAAAATATCCGGACTGGCTAGCAAACCTGGTGATGGTACCAAAGAAGGACAAATCTTGGCGCCTATGTGTCGATTTCAAAGACCTAAACAAGGTCTGTCCAAAGGACCCTTTCCCACTCCCCCGAATTGATCAAATCATCGACGCCACCGTAGGACACGACTCATTGTGTTTCCTCGATGCATACTCTGGCTACCACCAAATCAAGATGGCAGAGTCAGACCAAGCCGCAACGGCATTCATCACCCCATACGGCCCATTCTGCTTCAACACGATGCCCTTCGGGCTCAAAAACGCCGGCGCAACATATTAGTGCATGATTCAGACATGTCTGGCCAACCAGATCGGCAAAATAGTTGAAGCATACGTAGATGACGTGGTCGTCAAAACAAAACACGTCGATACTCTAGTAGACGACTTGAGGCTCATGTTCGACAATCTCCGAACATATGACATTCAGCTCAACCCGGAAAAATGCGTTTTCGGCGTACCAGCCGGAAAGCTCTTGGGCTTCATCATATCCGGTAGAGGAATTGAAGCAAACCCAGCCAAGATCCGAGCTCTGTCACAATTGGATACCCCAAAGGACCTCAAACAAATACAAAAATTGACAGGATGCGTGGCGGCTTTAAGCCGCTTTATCTCCCGCTTAGGAGAAAAGGCATTACCCCTCTATCGCCTCCTGCAGCGCACCCACCACTTCGAGTGGACGGATGCCGCCACAGCCAGACTCGAAGAAATAAAAGCCATACTGGCAACAAATCCGGTCCTGGTCGCGCCCAACATGGGCGAACCAATGCTATTATACATCACAGCAACCCATCAAGTTGTAAGCGCGGTGCTCGTCGTCAAACGAGAAACGGACGGACACAAGTTCCCCCTCCAAAAACCAGTCTACTATGTGTCCACTATACTAACTCCACGCAAGTCATGGTACCCGCATTATCAAAAGATAGCATACGCGGTGTTCATGGCATCCTGGAAGCTGCGACACTACTTTCAAGAGTGCTCCATAACAGTGGCATCCGAAGTACCCCTTAATGATATTATAAACAACCGCGACGCAACGGGCCGGATTGCCAAATGGGCCATCGAGCTCCTCCCGTTCGACATAACTTACAAGCCAAGGCGAGCTATTAAGTCGCAGGTTTTAGCCGACTTCATCGCCGAATGGACTGAAGCTGAACTCCCTAAAGAGTATGGCGCATACTCCAACTGGATCATGCACTTCGACGGCTCCAAAATGTTGGCTGGCCTGGAGGCTGGCGTCGTTCTGACGTCCCCAATCGGAGACACGGTCCAATACGTACTTCAGATAATGTACACAGATTCCAACAATGCAGCCGAATACGAGGCCCTTTTACATGGCCTCCGGATGGCAGTCTCCATGGGCATTCAACGCCTAGAGGTCCGCGGGGATTCAAACCTCGCAATATCCCAAATAAATGGAGACTTCGACGCCAAGGATCTGAAAATGGCAGCTTACCGCAACGCCATCTTAAGGATGTCAGCTCGGTTTGAGGGGCTTGAATTTCATCACATAGTCCGGGAAAATAACCAAGCAGCAGACGTATTGGCACGCATTGGCGCCAAGCGCGAGGCCGTCCCTCCCAACATCTTCCTAGAAAGGTTGTTCAAGCCATCTGTATCATGGGAAGGAGAATCCGGAAACAATAGCCCGGACACAACTACACTGCCCCTCACCGAACATTCTGACACAGTTGGGGGCTCCGCCAACTAAACAACACCGTCAGCCCACGCAATAATGGCAGTCATTGCCCCTTGGACAGAACCATTCCTAGCCTACCTAACTAGGCGGGAACTTCCCGAGGACCAAAATGAGGCCCGCTGCATAGTGCGGTGATCTAAAGCCTACAAAGTCCACGAGGGAGAGCTTTACAAGAAAAGCACAACCAGAGTCCTTCAAAGGTGTATCTCCGAAGAGGAAGGGCGAGACCTTTTGGCTGAAATTCATGCCGGACTCGACGGGCACCACGCCGCAGCCCGGGCCCTTGTAAGCAAGGCCTTCCGTACCAGATTTTATTGGCCAACGTCCCGGGCAAATGATCAGGACTTAGTGCAACGATGTGTTGGTTGCCAGTTATTCACCAACCAAAGCCACATGCCGCCTACCGCCCTACAAACTATACCAATTACCTGGCCTTTCGCGGTCTGGGGGCTTGACATGGTCGGACCCCTCAAAGGAGGAACCCACAAGCAAAAATATCTACTGGTCATGGTGGACAAATTCACCAAATGGATAGAAGCCAAGCCTGTATAGACGGCCGAATCCGGACGAGTGATAGACTTCATATCCGGGGTCGTACACCGTTACGGCGTCCCCCGCAACATCATAACCGACAACGGCACAAACTTCACGGCCGATGAAGTCAAACTTTGGTGCAAAAACATGGGCATCAAGCTCGATTATGCTTCAGTCTATCACCCTCAAACTAACAGTCAAGTCGAACGGGCCAACGGTCTCATTATGAGCGGCATCAAACCCAGACTAGTGCGATCCCTCAAGGAATCTAACACGCACTGGGTAGAGGAGCTTGACTCCGTACTCTGGGGGCTGCGGACCACGCCGAATCGCACTACCGGATTCACACCATTTTTTATGGTATACGGCGCAGAGGCAGTACTGCCATGCGACATAATCCATGACTCACCTCGAGTGCGCATGTACGAAGAAAGAGAAGCCGAGCTCGATCGGTAGGACAGCTTGGACGCATTGGAAGAGGAGCGCGACGTGGCAAAAGCTCGTTCCGCATTCTACCAACAGCAGGCTCGAAGATACCAAAGTAGAGAAGTACGGGCCAAAACCTATAAGCGAACTAGTTCTACGCCTGCCGGACAAGAAAAAGGATAAATTAAAGCCCAAATGGGAGGGCCCCTTCATAATCGACCAAGTACTGACCGGCAGAGCGTACCGTCTGCGAAACGCATCGGATAACCGACTCGAGCCGAACCCATGGAACGCAACACGCCTACGAAGATTCTACGCCTAGCGCTGGACTCTGTGTTCGTTTCCTTCCTCTGTCCCTTTGTTTCATTTCTTATTTTTATTTTTTTATCGACAGTCCGGGATTTTGTTCCTTCTCCCTACCCCTTTTTTCTTCTCCCAAGCCCCAAGGGGCTTGCCTGTGCATTGTTCGCACATACCCGACGCGCTACCCGCGCTCATAATACCTAGGGGCTTCTTTACCAAGAAGTTTATATAAAATGGGCCTCATGCCCAAAACATGTGTGATGCTTCCACATGAACCTTTTATACACCATTATATGCATCGATATGACTTAAGTTTTGGCCAAGCTGGGTTGCCTGGCTCCTGTGCTTACCCCTACGTTCCCGTTCGTTCGGCTAGGTGGTAAAGGGAGCACCTCTGCGATTGTTACTGCCGGGTCAGCCGGATGTGTACCTCAGACTGGGTGAAGCCGAAAGCTAGCGTTCTTAAGGGAATATTCGGTCGGTGAACTAAAAGATGATCTTTCGTATTTATTCATTTGCCCCCAGATGCTTTTCTGCTCTTTCTGGCAGTTCGGACATGCACTTTAGGGCATGCCTCCCAGGGAAAGGAACCCCTAACGGAACTATTCTCCCTGGAAGATGTTTCTTACTAACCATGTAATATAACATAACTAGTTGGGCACTTGTCTGCTAAAGCACTTATGACCCCTACGCCTTGTTTCCATGCATGCCCCGGTTCTTACATAACCGAGAGGGTATTTAGACTCACTCCGGACTATAGGGTCCAGAGGTCGAAGCGAAAAGGTCCGCAATGACAAATGATCTACAATCCGGCTAGAAGGCATTTTTATGTCATTTTAAATTACAGAGTCAATCCGACTCGGCATATTCTTCTTCAATACCATCCAACAGGCGGTCTAATTTACAGTCCTGTTGGGAATACTTTGCAGCCAGCTCCACCTGGCCATATGTTAAGCTGACTGGGATCTCCTTTCCGTCCGGACCTATAGGGCCGACCTCGGCCATGTGGTTTGGGTCAGCCTTCGTGTACCGAGTCTTCACTATGGTCCAGGCCTTCCTGGCACCTTGACGGCAAGCCGATATCTTCCACAACCGGAAGCGCTGCCGCACTCCCTCCAGCTTCTTTGTAAGCTCCTCAAGGCCTTCGGGCACGGAGAGGGATGGCCACATAGCCTGGATGACGCTTTGCATTTCCTGCCGAACTCGTTCGTGTAGTTGTAACAGCTCGGGAAGAAGGTCTCCCGTTGAACCGGGCATTTCCTCCGCAGGACAACCCGTCAGCAGACCTACAGACATAGCTCTGTCAATCGACTTCCTTGCCGAATTCTTTTTTCGAAGATTCGTTCAAGCACTTACTAAAAATGCCGCGTCGAAGTCGCCGATTCTCCTTCACGGCAGAAGACAGCTGAATACGAACATCTTTCAGTTCCTCGACCAGCTGGGTATTGGCGTCTTGAAGCTTGTTCTTCTCTTGCCTCACCCTTGTCAGCACGCTCTCGCCAGCCTTTAGTTGGCGTAGGAGTTGTTGCTTGTACGGATTTACTCCGGCCCCATCTGCATTATTATCGTCAGGGTTGCACACCTGCCACGTTTCAAAATGGAATTATCTTTCAAAGCATATAATACCTGCGGGTGTCCCCTTGACATTTTCTGAAGTGGCCAATGCGGCCTCGAGCTGGGCCTTGCACTCTTCGAGTTCCTGGGACAATTGCGTATTCTTCTTTGTAAGACACTTCATAGCACATGATCCTTCAAACAGTTAACTTCACTGTTTCAAGTCTCGGGGGCTACGGACATATATAACCTTCAATTCTACTCACCTGTATGTCTTTCACATACTGCTCCGTGGCTCTGGCTAGACCATTTTGAGCAGCACGGAGATACGCATCTCCTGTATTAAAGGCGTCCAACGCCTCTGGGGAAAAAAACGCGTCACAAAGAACAGTCTGGCGATGCCTGTGGTTCAGGGCACTCTCCACCTCTGAATTGGTGGCAGATAGCCCATCGGCGTCCTCTGTCGGAGGAGTGCCCAAGGCACGCCCCGTGTCCGCCTCCGCTTCCGGACCCGGCCTCGAACCTTGGCCGGCAGACATAGTCCGGCGGGCTCTCTTCTTTCTAAGAAAATCATGAGCATTAGTAAGACTCAAGGGCATAAACCCTAGGCGTTAAATTCGCACGCCATACCGTTGCGCCGGAATCTCGATCTGGTCCGCACTTCTTTTTGGCCCGCCTGGTTTCAGTGGCCCTTGTTGGCTGCCCACCGTGGGCTCGGCCTTCCGCCTCAAGGATTTACCCTGCAAAACGCTATTAGTTCACGGCATGCAAGATAAAGCATGAGAATACTGGGACTTCGGTCTTAGTTACCTTGGAGGCTGGAAGTAGTCCGGGATAGTCGGCCGTGATGGCCACCAAGGAGTTATCCTTGCTCAATTGATGAAATACTCCATCAATCAACTCCACGCATAAGTCCGGATCTTCTTGGGAGTCCGGATCGAGGGACTGTTCCGGGTCCTCGGGTTGTGGAGCAGGGCTGTTTATTTCCTTCATAGCCTGGCGCAGCTCCTGCATTTAAGCATTACTAGACTAAGTACTCAACTATGGGAATTTCAAAAGCGGATAGGCAAGTGAAAGTGTCCGCTCACCCAACTAGGTGGATTGTACATGGAGAATCCGCCTTCCGGGTTGACACAGAGGAATTCTTCCTCTTCCCCCTTGTACAAGGCGGATAAGATTCTCGTTAAAGTGGCGACCGAATCTGGCCCCTTGCGATCGCACCGGGTAGCGTCATCCTCCCTGTTGAAATCTCACATGGGGTGGCCTCTGTATTGAAGCGGCTGCACCCCTCACGTAATGCATATGGCCATGACCTTGATCATGGTCAGTCCGGAATGAGCCAACAACCTTATCCGGCTCATCAGGTACAGGACGTCCCTGTCAGCTTCCCTCTGAGGGTTCCGCGGGCGCCAACTCAGGCGCTTCTTCAACGGGGCATTGTTGAACTCGGGGAGGCCGATCCGTACAGGGTCCGGCAGGGGGACATCATCTATATAAAACCACTTCGAGGGCCAGTCTTCGGACGCCCTCTTTGGGGTACCGGATAGATATCCGGTCCCGGCGATGCGCCATAGTTCGGCTCCGCCCACCTGATAAATAGACCCCTCCTGAGAATGGGGCACAAGGCAAAACAACCTCTTCCACAGCGTGAAATGTGCCTCGACACCCAAGAACAGCTCGGAGAGGGCCACGAAGCCCGCGATGTGCAAAATGGAGGCGGGCGTGAGGTTATGTAGCTGGAGGCCGTAGAACTCCAGCAACCCTCAGAGAAACGGATGAATTGGAAATCCTAGTCTCTCATCAAATAAGGGACTAAGCATACCCGCTCTCTTGAGAGGGATTGGGGACGCCCTCCGCCTGCTCTCCGCCGCTATAGGCAGCAATCCCGGCTCGAACTGGGACCATATATGCTGGGGGGAGAAGCCCCTTGGACTGAAGCGCTACTAACTTGCTATGCGGGACAGAACACCGCCTCCAATCTCCGGGCCGAGGGCTGGAGGGGCGAGAGGAGGAGCGGCACCAACTGGCCATGATGGAATGGATCTCTGTCAGAGGCGCTCCGATGAAGACTCGCGGAGGGAAGATGGTGCGAATTGGATCTAAATCCCCGTCTCTTTTATGGGCGGCTCATTAATGCCACCGGGGGGTAAGTGAAAAGAAAATCCCCTGGCTTTTCGCATTCGTTTGACGCGTGGAAGATGGTCATTATGGGGCACAGAAGCCAAGGAGGACAGCACGCACTAGAAGCCGGACACTATTCGACGGATACAAAGAATTTGAAGGAGAACCCGCCTTGCAATGCCGAAGACAACTTGCATGCCGGACTCGTCATCATTGAAGCCTGGTTCGGGGGCTACTGAGGGAGTCCCGGATTAGGGGGTGTCCGGATGGCCGGACTAAGACCTTTGTCCAGGCTCCTGGACTATGAAGATACAAGATTGAAGACTCCGTCCCGTGTCCGGATGAGACTTTCCTTGGCGTGGAAGGCAAGCTTGGCGATACGATATGAAGATCTACTCCCATTGTAACCGACTCTGTGTAACCCTAGCCCTCTCCGATGTCTATATAAACCAGAGAGTCTTAGTCCATAGGACGAAGAACAATCATACCATAGGCTAGCTTCTAGGGTTTAGCCACTCCGATCTCGTGGTAGATCTACTCTTGTACTACCCATATCATCAATATTAATCAAGCAGGAGTAGGGTTTTACCTCCATCGAAAGGGCCCGAACCTGGGTAAAAACATCGTGTCCCTTGTCTCCTGTTACCATCCACCTAGACGCACAGTTCGGGACCCCCTACCCGAGATCCGCCGGTTTTGACACCGACACCCGTCGTCATTGTCAAAATGAACTACTATGCTAAACTCCATTTTGTATTTTGTTTTGAAAAGGAGGTTAACCCTCAACATTTTGTATTCAAATTAAGCCTAGAAAAGGAATGATTGTATAGCAATCTGCTACTCCTGCAGAAGCCGTTGGGTATTCCTAAAGAGGAAGGGTGATGTAGATAGCATCAAAGATTTCCCTCAATTAAGAACCAAGTTTTATCGAACTAGTAGGAGCTCCTAGGCTACCAAGATAAGCAGCACCTGCACACAAACAAAACAAAATTCTTGTACCCAACGCGGTAAGACAGTTGTCAGGCCCCTTGTCTTGCTAGTTACGAGATTAAAAGCAAACAAATAGATAGGTAGTTGTATAGTAAAACGGAAAATAGGAAGGAAATTTGTGTGGAAGAAAGTATTGATGGAGAATGGACCCGGGGGCAATAGGTTCACTAGAGGTATCTTTCTCAAAAGCAGGCAACTGGCATGGTAACAAATTATAGTTGCGGGCATGCTAACAAAATACAGTAGGCAATTGACAAGAAGAGTTATCTTTATGACTATGATCATTCATGGCATAATCTCATATATGCATTATGTTCATGATAAGTAGACCGCTAATCCAACATCATCTACTAGTAATACTCCAGCCTGAAATCGCTATCCAGCATACATCTTAAGGTATCAAGTTTACAAGAAACAGATCATTACAATAAGCAAGATGACACAATGTAGACAGAAAGAAATCTAGCAATAAAATTAAACCACGCCATTTTATCCTTAGTGGCAACAATACAATACATGTCTTCATCCTTATTGTCCCTGATTAGAGCACCACAATACCGAACCCACTACCATGCACCACTCCCTCTGAAGAACTACTGGTCAATCTTGGCTAAATAAGACAAATAGATTGAAAAGCATACATAACTATTTAATTATACAGCAAAGAAACTTCAAAAGATTCAATAATATTCAATGAACAATCTAATCATAAACTCACAATTCATCATGTCCTAATAAACACACGAAAGAGTTACATTGGATTTATCTCAACCACACAAGGAAGAAGGGGAACAAGGTATTGAAGATCCAGAGAGAGAGAGAGAGAGAGAGAGAGAGAGAGAGAGAACCATCTATCTACTACTATGGACCTGTAGGTCCTAAGGGAACTACTCACACATGGTCATGGAGGCAGCAAGGGTGATGGAGAGGCTCCTAAGACTGGCTCCCCCCTCTGGAAGAACTCCAAAACAGGGCTCCAGATGGGATCTCTTCAGAACAGAGGCTTCCAATGGTGAAAAAAATTCTTCCGGAGGAACAACAGATGATTTCAGTATTTATAGAAATTTATGGCGATGTAATCAGGTCAAGGCGGTGCTCGGGAGCTCCACATGGACAGGTGACGCGGCCACCCCCGTGGTCGCGCCATGTGTCCACATGGCTGGCTTGTGGGCCCCCTCGATGTCTCCTAAAGCTTCCAGTGTTTCTTGTTGCCCAAAAAATCATGTTAAATCGGCAACGTATTTTGACCTATTTAGAAATTGATTTCCTGTGAAACAAAAAAACAAGCAAAAAATAGGAACTGTCACTTGGCACTAAATTAATAGGTTAGTCCAGTAAAAATAATATAAATGGTAATAAAAGTATGTATATATATAGCAACATGAAATAATCAAAAATTATAGATACGTTTGAGACGTATCTGTTGGGAAACGTTGCATGGAAAACAAAACAAAATCTACGCACACACAATGATCTATCCATGGAGATGCACGACAACAAGGGGAAGAGTGTGTCTACATACCCTCGTAGACCGAAAGCGGAAGCATTTGACAATGCAGTTGATGTAGTCGAACTTCTTCTAGCTCCAGCCGATCAAGCACCAAACGTACGGCACCTCCGAGTTCTGCACACGTTTAGCTCGGTGATGTCCCTCGCCTTCTTGATCCAACAAGGTGTCAAGGTAGTAGATGAGTTCCGTCAGCATGACGGCATGGTGATAGTGATGGTGAAGTGATCCGCGCAGGGCTTCGCCTGAGCACCTCGAGAATATGATCAGGGGTGTAAACTGTGGAGGGGAGCGCCGCACATGGCTAACAATTGATGATGTGTGTTCTAGGCACCCCTCCCCACATATATATAGGTGGGAGGGAGCAGAGGCAGCCAGGGGGCGCCCCAAGTAGGATCCGAATCCTACTTGGGGTTTCCCCAAGTGGCGCCCCCCTTTCCTTTTTTTCAACGGATAAGAAAGGAATGGGGAAGAAGAGAAGGAAGGGGGCCGAACCCACTCTTATCCTTCTCCTATTCGGCCACCTACCATAGGGGGGGCGCGCCACCCCTTGTGGGCCGGTGTGCTCCCCTCTCATGGCCCATATGACCCATATATTTGTTGGGGAACGTGGCATGCAATTTTGAAATTTTCCTACGATCACGCAAGATCTATCTAGGAGATGCGTAGCAATGAGAGGGAGAGAGTGTGCTCACATACCCTCGTAGATTGGAAGCGGAAGCATTACGCAGTTGATGTAGTCGAACATCTTCACGATCCAACCGATCTAGTACCAAACGTACGATACCTCCGATCAGCACACGTTCAGCTAGATGACGTCCCTCGAACTCTTGATCCAGCAGAGGGTCGAGGGAGAGTTTCGTCAGCA
Organism: Triticum aestivum; assembly: GCF_018294505.1. Lineage (NCBI taxonomy): Eukaryota > Viridiplantae > Streptophyta > Magnoliopsida > Poales > Poaceae > Triticum > Triticum aestivum. The sequence goes on from NC_057804.1 coordinate 420,820,539, forward strand.
TGATGGCATGATGATGGTGATGGTGATGTGATCCGCACAGGGCTTCGCGTAAGCACTACGATGCTATGACCAGAGGTGTAAAGTGGGGAGGGGGCACCACACACGGCTAAGAGAATAATTGATGTGCCTTTGGGGTGCCCCCCGCCACCGTATATAAAGGAGGGGAGGAGGAGGCCGGAGGCCAGGAGGGGCGCTCCATGGGGGGAGTCCTACTAGGATTCCACTCCTAGTAGGATTCACCCCCCCCTTTACTTTCTTCCACCGGAGGGAAACGGAAGGAGAGGGAGAGGGAGAGGGAAAGGGGGGTGCCACCCCCTCCCCTAGTCCAATTCGGACTGCCATGGGGGGCGCGCGGCCAACCCTTGCGGCCCTCCTCTCTCTCCACTAAGGCCCATGTAGGCCCAATACTTCCTCGGGGGGTTCCGGTAACCCCTCGGTACTCCGGCAAAATACCCGAACCACTCGAAACCATTCCGATGTCTGAATACTACCTTCCAATATATGAATCTTTACCTCTCAACCATTTCGAGACTCCTCATCATGTCCGTGATCTCATCCGGGACTCCAAACAAAACTTCGGTCACCAAAACACAAAACTCATAATACAAATCGTCATCGAACGTTAAGCGTGCGGACCCTACGGGTTCGAGAACTAGGTAGACATGATCGAGACACATCTCCGATCAATAACCAATAGCGGAACATGGATGCTCATTTTGGTTCTTATATATTCTACGAAGATCTTTATCGGTCAAACCGCATAACGACATATGTTGTTCCCTTTGTCATCGGTATGTTACTTGCCCGAGATTCGATCATCGGTATCTTCAAACCTACTTCAATCTCGTTACTGGCAAGTCTCTTTACTCGTTCCATAATGCATCGTCCCGTAACTAACTCATTAGTCACATCGCTTGCAAGGCTTATAGTGATGAGCATTACCGAGAGGGCCCAGAGATACCTCTCCGATACACGGAGTAACAAATCCTAATCCCGATCTATGCCAACCCAACAAACGTCTTCGGAGACACCTGTAGAGCATCTTTATAATCACCCAGTTACGTTGTGAAGTTTGATAGCACACAAGGTGTTCCTCCGGTATTCGGGAGCTGCATGATCTCATAGTCAGAGGAACATGTATAAGTCATGAAGAAAGCAATAGCAATAAAAACTAACGATCATTATGCTAAGCTAACGGATGTTTCTTGTCCATCACATCATTCTCTAATGATGTGATCCCGTTCATCAAATGACAACACATGTCTATGGTCAGGAAACATAACCATCTTTGATTAACGAGCTAGTCAAGTAGAGGCATACTAGGGACACTCTGTTTTGTCTATGTATTCACATATGTACTAAGTTTCCGGTTAATACAATTCTAGCATGAATAATAAACATTTATCATGATATAAGGAAATATAAATAACAACTTTATTGTTGCCTCTAGGGCATATTTCCTTCAGTCTGCCACTTGCACTAGAGTCAATAATCTAGATTACATAGTAATGATTCTAACACCCATGGAGTCTTGGTGCTGGTCATGTTTTGCTCATGAAAGAGGCTTAGTCAACGGGTTTGCAACATTCAGATCTGTATGTATCTTGCAAATCTCTATGTCTCCCTCCTTGACTTGATCGCAGATGGAGTTGAAGCATCTCTTGATGTGTTTGGTTCTCTTGTGAAATCTGGATTCCTTCGCCAAGGCAATTGCTCCAGTGTTGTCACAAAAGATTTTCATTGGACCCGATGCACTAGGTATTACACCTAGATCGGATATGAACTCCTTCATCCATACTCCTTCATTTGCTGCTTCTGAAGCAGCTATGTACTCCGCTTCAGGCATAGATCCTGCCATGACGCTCTGCTTGGAACTGCACCAACTGAGAGCTCCACCATTCAAGATAAATACCTACCGGGTTTGTGACTTAGAGTCATCCGGATTAGAGTCAAAGTTTGCATTGACGTAACCATTTACGACAAGCTCTTTGTCACCTCCATAAACGAGAAACATATCCTTAGTCCTTTTTAGGTATTTTAGGATGTTCTTGACCGCTGTCTAGTGATCCACTCCTGGATTACTTTGGTACCTCCCTGCTAAACTTATAGCAAGGCAAACATCAGGTCTAGTACACAACATTGCATACATGATAGAACCTATGGCTGAGGCATAGGGAATGACTTTCATTTTTCTCTCTATCTTCTGCAGTGGTCGGGCATTGAGTCTGACTCAACTTCACACCTGTAACACATGCAAGAAACCTTTATTTGACCGATCCATTTTGGACTTCTTCAAAACTTTATCAAGGTATGTGCTTTGTGAAAGTCCAATTAACCGTCTTGATCTATCTCTATAGATCTTGATGCACAATATATAAGCAGCTTCACCGAGGTCTTTCGTTGAAAAATTCTAATTCAAGTATCCTTTTATGCTATCCAGAAATTCTGTATTATCTCCAATCAACAATATGTCATCCACATATAATATTAGAAATGGTACAAAGCTCCCACTCACTTTCTTGTAAATACAGGCTTCTCCAAAAGTTTGTATAAAACCATATGCTTTGATCACATTATCAAAGCGTATATTCCAACTCCGAGAGGCTTGCACCAGTCCATAAATGGATCGCTGGAGCTTGCACACTTTGTTAGCACCTTTTGGATCGACAAAACCTTCTGGTTGCATCATATACAACTCTACTTTAAGAAATCCATTAAGGAATGCAGTTTTGACATCCATTTGCCAAATTTCATAATCATAAAATGCGGCAGTTGCTAACATGATTCGGACAGACTTAAGCATCGCTACGGGTGAGAAGGTCTCATCGTAGTCAACTCCTTGAACTTGTCAAAAACCTTTTGCAACAAGTCAAGCTTTGTAGACAGTAACATTACCGTCAGCGTCAGTCTTCTTCTTGAATATCCATTTATTTTCTATGGCTTGCCGATCATCGGGTAAGTCCACCAAAGTCCACACTTTGTTCTCATACATGGATCCCATCTCAGATTTCATGGCTTCAAGCCATTTTGCGGAATCTGGGCTCATCATCGCTTCCTCATAGTTTGTAGGTTCATCATGGTCTAGTAACAAGACTTCCAGAATAGGATTACCGTACCACTCTGGTGCGGACCGTACTCTGGTTGACATACGAGGTTCGGTAGTAACTTGATCTAAAGTTTCATGATCATCATTGTTAGCTTCTTCACTAATTGGTGTAGGAATCACTGGAACTGATTTCTGTGATGAACTACTTTCCAATTCGGGAGAAGGTACAATTACCTCATCAAGTTCTACTTTCCTCCCACTCACTTCTTTCGAGAGAAACTCCTTCTCTAGAAAGGATCCATTCTTAGCAACGAACATCTTGCCTTCGGATCTGTGATAGAAGGTGTACCCAACAGTTTCTTTTGGGTATCCTATGAAGACACATTTCTCCGATTTGGGTTCGAGCTTATCAGGTTGAAGCCTTTTCATATAAGCATCGCAGCCCCAAACTTTAAGAAACGACGGCTTAGGTTTCTTGCCGAACCACAGTTCATATGGTGTCGTCTCAACGGATTTAGATGGTGCCCTATTTAACATGAATTCAGCCGTCCCTAAAGCATAACCCCAAAACGATAGTGGTAAATCAGTAAGAGACACCATAGATCGCACCATATCTAATAAAGTACGGTTAAGACATTCTGACACACCATTACGCTGTGGTGTTCCAGGTGGCGTGAGTTGTGAAAATCTTCCACATTGTTTCAAATGAAGACCAAACTCGTAACTCAAATATTCGCCTCCGTGATTAGATCGTAGAAACTTTATTTTCTTGTTACGATGATTTTCCACTTCGTTCTAAAATTCGCTTGAACTTTTCAAATGTTTCAGACTTATGTTTCATTAAGTAGATATACCCATATCTGCTCAAATCATCTGTGAAGGTCAGAAAATAACGATACCCGCCGCGAGCCTCAACACTCATCGGACCGCATACATCGGTATGTATTATTCCCAATAAGTCAATGGGTCGCTCCATTGTTTCGGAGAACGGAGTCTTAGTCATCGTGCCCATGAGGCATGGTTTGCAAGCATCAAGTGATTCCAAAAGCCCATCAGCATGGAGTTTCTTCATGCGCTTTACACCAATATGACCTAAACGGTAGTGCCACAAATAAGTTGCACTATCATTACTAACTTTGCATCTTTTGGCTTTAATATTATGAATATGTGTATCACTGCGATCAAGATTCAACAAAAATAGACCACTCATCAAGGGTGCATGACCATAAAAGATATTACTCATATAAATAGAACAACAATTATTCTCTGATTTAAATGAACAACCGTCTCCAGATATAATGTTCATGCTCAACGTTGGCACCATATAACAATTATTCAGGTCTAAAACTAATCCCAAAGGTAGATGTAGAAGTAGCGTGCCGACGACGATCACATCAACCTTGGAACCATTTCCGACGCACATCATCACCTCATCCTTAGACAATCTTCCTTTAATCTGTAGCCCCTGTTTCGAGTTGCAAATATGAGCAACAGAACCAGTATCAAATACCCAGGCGTTACTACGAGCATTAGTAAGGTACACATCAATAACATGTATATCAAATGTACCTTTCATTTGCCATCCTTCTTATCCGCCAAATACTTGGGGTAGTTCCGCTTCTAGTGACCAATCCCTTTCCAGTAGAAGCACTCAGTTTCAGGCTTAGGTCCAGACTTGGGCTTCTTCCCGGGAGTAGCAACTTGCTTGCTATTCTTCTTGAAGTTTCCCCTTTTCCCTTTCCCCTTTTTCTTGAAATTAGTGGTTTTGTTAACCATCAACACTTGATGCTCCTTCTTGATTTCTACCTCCGCAACCTTTAGCATTGCGAAGAGCTCGGAATTGTCTTTTCCATCCCTTGCATATTATAGTTCATCACGAAGTCTTTATAGCTTGGTGGCAGTGATTGAAGAACTCTGTCAATGGCACTATCATCAGGAAGATTAACTCCCAGTTGAGTCAAGTGGTTATGGTACCCAGACATTCTGAGTATGTGTTCACTCACAGAACTATTCTCCTCCACCTTGCAGTTATAGAACTTGTTGGAGACTTCATATCTTGCCAACTATTGCTTCTACGCTATCACTACCGCTTAGTCATAAATTAAAGCAATTACATGGTGATTGCATTTCATACAATAAAAGCGACAACCTTGAGGCTCCTGCCAGTTGCTGATAACTTTTAGAAAACATGATCATCTCATACAATAACTTATATTACATCATGTCTTGACCATATCACATCACAACATGCCCTGCAAAAACAAGTTAGACGTCCTCTACTTTGTTGTTGCAAGTTTTACGTGGATGCTATGGGCTTCTAATAAGAACCGTTCTTACCTACGCATCAAAACCACAATGATTTTTTGTCAAGTGTGTTGTTTTAACCTTCAACAAGGACCAGTCATAGTCAAACTCGATTCAACTAAAGTTGGAGAAACACACCCGCCAGCCACCTGTGTGCAAAGCATGTCGGTAGAACCGGTCTCATGAACATGGTCACGTAATGTTGGTCCGGGCCGCTTCATCCAACAATACCGCCGAATCAAAGTAAGACATTGGTGGTAAGCAGTATGACTATGATCGCCCACAACTCTTTTGTGTTCTACTCGTGCATATCATCTATGCATAGACCTGGCTCGGATGCCACTGTTGGGGAAGGTACCATGCAATTTCAAAATTTGCATACGATCACGCAAGATCTATCTAGGAGATGCATAACAACAAGAGGGAGAGAGTGTTCCACGTACCCTTGTAGAACGAAAGCGGAAGCGTTAGGTTAACGCAGTTGATGTAGTCGAACGTCTTCACGATCCAACCGATCTAGTACCGAACGTACGGCACCTCCGAGTTCAGCACACATTCAGCTCGATGATGTCCCTCGAACTCTTGATACAACAGAGGCTCGAGGGAGAGTTTCGTTAGCACGATGACGTGATGATAGTGATGGTGATGTGATTAGCGCAGGGCTTTGCCTAAGCACTACGACGCTATGACCGAAGGTGTAAACTGTGGAGGGGGCCACCGCACACGACTAAGAGAACAATTAATGTGCCTTTGGGGTGCCCCCCGCCCCCGTATATAAATGAGGGGAGGAGGAGGCTGGCGGCTAGAAGGGGCGCGCCATGGGGGGAGTCCTACTAGGACTCCACTCCTAGTAGGATTCGCCCCCCCCTTTCCGTTCTTCTACCAGAGGGAAAAGGAAGGAGAGGGAGAGGGAGAGGGAGAGGGAAAGGGGGCGCTGCCCCCTCCCCTAGTCCAATTTGGACTGCCATGGGGGAAGGAGCGGCCACCCCTTGCGGCCCTCCTATCTCTCCACTAACGCCCATGTAGGCCCAATACTTCCCCGGGGGGTTCCCGTAACCCCACAGTACTCCGATAAAATACCCGAACCACTCGAAACCATTCCAATGTCCGAATACTACCTTCCAATATATAAATCCTTACCTCTCAACCATTTCGAGACTCCTCGTCATGTATGTGATCTCATCCAGGACTCCGAACAAAACTTCGGTCACCAAAACACATAACACATAATACAAATTGTCATTGAACATTAAGCGCGCACACCCTACGGGTTCGAGAACTATGTAGACATGATCGAGACACATCTCCGATCAATAACCAATAGTAGAACCTGGATGCTCATATTGGTTCCTACATATTCTACAAAGATCTTTATCGGTCAAACCGCATAGCAACATGCGTTGTTCCCTTTGTCATCGGTATGTTACTTGCCCGAGATTTGATCATCGGTATCTTCATACCTAGTTCAATCTCGTTTCCGGCAAGTCTCTTTACTCGTTCTGTAATGCATCATTGGTACGCCTCCAACGTATCTACTTTTCTTAACGCTCTTCCTCTTGTTTTGGACTCTAATTTGCATGATTTGAATGAAACTAACCCCGGACTGCTGCTATTTTCAGCAGAACTACCATGATGTTGTTTTTGTGCAGAAATAAAAGTTCTCGGAATGGAACGAAACTTTGCAAGGATTTTTTATATCAAATAAGAGAATTTCTGGATCCAGGAGGCACCTGGGTGGGCACAACCTACCAGGGCACTCCAGCCCCCCAGGCGCGCCCTGGTGGGTGCTACCCACCTAGTGGCCTCGCAGACCCTCAAACCGACGCTATAAAATCTCATATTTCCAGAAGAAAATCAGGGAGAAAGAATTATCATGTTTCACAAGACAGAGCCGCCACCGTCTCCTGTTCTTCATCGGGAGGCCAGATCTGGAGTCCGTTTGGGGCTCCGGAGAGGGGGATCTTCGATCTTCGTCATCACCAACACATCTCCATCGCCAACTCCATGATGCTCCCTACCGGGAGTGAGTAATTCCTGCGTAGGCTCGTTGGTCGGTGAGGAGTTGGATGAGATTCATCATGTAGTCGAGTTAGTTTTGTTAGGGCTTGATCCCTAGTATCCAATATGTTCTTAGATTGATGTTGCTATGATTTTGCCATGCTTAATGCTTGTCACTTTGGGCCCGGGTGCCATGATTTCAGATCTGAACTGTTTATGTTATCACCATTATATCCATGTTCTAGATCCGATCTTGCAAGTTATAGTCACCTACTACGTGTTATGATCCGGCAACCCGGAGTGACAATAGTCGGGACCACTCCCGGTGATGATCATAGTTTGAGGAGTTCATGTATTCACCGGGTTCTAATGCTTTGTTCCGGTTCTCTATTAAAAGGAGGCCTTAATATCCCTTAGTTTCCATAGGATCCCGCTGCCATGGGAGGGTAGGACAAAAGATGTCATGCAAGTTCTTTCCATAAACATGTATGACTATTTACGGAATACATGCCTACATTATATTTATGAACTGGAGCTAGTGCCGTATCGCCCTAGGTTATAACTGTCTCATGATGAATATCATCCAACGAGTCACCGATCCAATGCCTACGAATTTACCATATATTGTTCTTGCTAAGTTACTACTGTTGCTACTGCTATCGTTACTGCTACAATATCACTGCTATAACTGTTACTGTTACCGTTACTATTGCTCCTATCATCAAAACTATCATACTACTGTGCTACTAATCACTTTGCCGCAGATAATTAATCTCCAGGTGTGGTTAAATTGACTCAGCTGGTAATACCTTCAAATATTCTTTGGCTCCCCTTGTGTTGAATCTATAAATTTGGGTTGAATACTCCACCCTCGAAAACTGTTGCGATCCCCTATACTTGTGGGTTATCAAGACCTTTTTCTGGCGCCGTTGCCGGGGAGATAGCTATATTTGTTGAGTCACTTGGGATTATTATCATATTATCACTATGAAGAATCTGAAGGATGCTAAGACTAAGATTTTTCCCTCAAAGACGAGGGGAGGTAAGGAACTGCCATCCAGTTCTGCTTTAGATTCACCTTCTATTATTAGTAAACTTGCGACACCACAACATGCTATTAATTCTGATATGTCGCAAGTTATTTATGATGCTACTTATGCTATGAATGCTACTCATGATGAGGCTAGTACCTTGCTTGATGATGATGTGCCACTATGTGAATTTCTTGATGAACAAATTGCTAGAGTAAGACAACATGATATTGTTGAATCTGATGATGAACTTGAAACTGAAAATCTTGGAACGCCCACTAGAACTAGTCATCCTAGATATGAATTGCCAAAGGTACCGGAAGGTTATACTATGAGTGAGGAGGCAAATAGAGATATTCTTTCTTGTAAGGATAGAGATGATCTAGAGAAATTATTATGCAAGTATAAAGAAAGATCTCTGAATGCTAAAATGAAATGTGATCCTGAGTTTGCAACTTCACCTATTGCTATTGTTGATAAGGATTATGAATTCTCTGTCGACCTAGAGTTAATCACTTTGGTTGAATCTGATCCTTTCCATGGTTATGAAACTGAAACTGTTGTGGCACATCTTACTAAGTTGAATGATATAGCTACCCTTTTTGCTCATGATGAGAAGATTCGTTATTACTATATTCTCAAGTTATTTCCATTCTCATTAAAGGGTGATGCTAAATCTTGGTACAATACTCTTGCTCCTGGTTGTGTGCGTAGTCCCTAGGATATGATCTATTACTTCTCTGAAAAATATTTCCCTGCTCATAAGAAACAAGCTGCCTTGCAGGAAGTATTTAACTTTGTGAAAATTGAAGAAGAGAGTCTCCCACAAGCTTGGGGGAGGCTTCTCCAATTGCTTAATGCTTTGCGTGATCATCCTCTTAAGAAAAATGAAATACTTGATATCTTCTATAATGGACTAACTGATGCTTCTAGGGACTTCCTAGATAGTTGTGCTGGTTGTGTTTTCAGGGAACGAACTATTGAGCAAGCCGATGAATTATTGAATAACATATTGAAAATTATGATGATTGGACTCCTCCAGAAACACCTATTAAACCCACTCCGAAGAATAGGGGTATCTTATATCTCAGTCCTGAAGATATGCAAGAAGCAAAGAAATCTATGAAGGAAAAAGGTATTAAGGCGGAGGATGTTAAAAATTTACCACCTATCGAAGAAATACATGGGCTTGAAGCAGCACCACCACCTAAGGTGGTAGAGGTAAAATCTTTAATGAAATTCAATGATAGTGATGATCCTCATAACAAACATCCTAGTCAATGCCTTTATGAGTTTGATAATTACATTAGAAAGCAAGATCACTTCAATGCAAATGTTATGAAACAATTGAAATACAACTCTGATATGATTGCTCGCTTAAGTGACTTGTTATTTAGAATCTCAAATTATGTTAGAGGTGTAGGAAAAAATGCCTCTATGGTTCAAACTCAATTAGAACAAGTTGCTAAATCTCAAAGAGAGTTACTTGATGACATGACCAATAATATAAGTAACTTTGCTGTTAGAGTAGCAACTAGAGGAGGTAAAATGACTCAAGAACCACTTTATCTTGAGCGACATCCAAAGAGAATTGAACAAGATTCTCAAAGGAACAACACCACTACACCTAGTCCTTCTAAAAAGAAAAATAAGAAGAAAATTGATAATACTTTGCCTGCCTCTAGTGAACCTGAAGTAGAAAAAACTCCTGATAATGATAATGAAGTTTCTATTTCTGATGCTGAAACTCAATCTGGTAATGAACACCCTCCTTCTGATAATGAAAAATATAATGATGAGGTTCATGAAAATACTCAACCTAATGCTAAAGAACCAGACAATGATGTTGAGATAGAACTAGCTGTTGATCTTGATAACCCACAACCTAAGAATAAAAGATATGACAAAAGAGACTTTGTTGCTAGAAAACATGGAAAGGAAAGAGAGCCGTGGGTTCAAAAGCCTACGCCCTTTCCACCTAAGTCAACTAAAAAGAAAAATGATGAAGAATTTGAACGCTTTGCTGAAATGATTAGGCGAGTCTTTTTGCGTACTCGCTTGACTGATATCTTGAAAATGCCTCCTTATGCAAAGTAAATGAAAGAAATCATCACTAATAAGATAAAAATACCAGAAGCTGAAATCTCCACTATGCTTGCTAATTATACTTTTAAAGATGGAATACCTAAAAAACTTGGAGATCCAGGAATACCAACTATACCTTGCTCCATTAAAAGAAATTATGTGAAAACTGCTTTCTGTGACTTGGGAGCTGGTGTTAGTGTTATGACTTTATCTTTATATAAAAGACTTGATTTGAATAAACTCACACCTACTGAAATATACTTGCAAATGGCTAATAAATCAATTGCCATACCTATCGGTATTTGTGAGGATGTGCCCGTTGTTGTTGCTAATGTTACTATTTTGACTAACTTTGTTATACTTGAGATGCCCGAGGATGAAAACATGTCGATTATCCTTGGTCGACCCTTCTTGAATACCCCAGGGGCTGTTATTGATTGCAATAAAAGCAAGGTCACTTTTCATATCAATGGTAATGAGCATACGGTGTACTTTCCGAAGAAACGATTCCAAGTGAATGGTATTAACGTTATTGAAAAATCTTTGACAATCACTATTGGAAGTTTTCAACTACCTCTACCTACTGTCAGAAAGAAATATGAAATGCTTATTGTAGGGGAGATTCATATCCCCATTGAGGTAACTTCGTGATTCACGGAAGTTCTTCAGTTTCATGCTAATCGAAAGTGGTTGTTAATAAGACTTGATCAACTTTATTAATCATTTTGCAAGGTATGAAGTTGATGAATTTAGTAAGCACTACCTTCTGTCCCTACCATTTGTTTTCTGTTTTTATTAGTTAAATAAAATAAAATGCCATGCTTTGTCTGTTTTCTGAGTTTTCCGTGCAATAAAAAAATGACCCAAAAAATAAAAGTTCTCAAAATGCTCTGAAAATCTGATACGATTATTTTCTGAATATTTTTGAATTTCTGGTGCAAATAATATCATAGGGGGGTGCACCAGGTGGGCACAACCCACCTGGGCGCGCTAGGACCCCCAGGCGCACCCTAGTGGGTGCTACCCAGCTGGTGGGCCCCCTTACTTACTTCTTCCTCCCACACCACTCCATTCACCCAGAAAAAAATCACCACCAGTCTCTCTCTCTCTCTCTCTCTCTCTCTCTCTCTCTCCCGTGTTCTTGCCTCCGAAACCGCGGATTTCGATCTCTTTGCTCGAAGCTCCATTTCCGAAACTATTTCGGGGATTTGTTGCTTGGTATGTGACTCCTCCAAGTGTCCAATTAGTTTTTGTTTTAGTGGTTTATATTTATAATAATTAGCTACTCTTGGTGCTACTGCAGATGAGCTTGCATGTTGAATTCTTAGAGTTCTAAGTAGTCTGAATGCTTGCTATGGCCTATATACATCCCTATGAGTAGTTGCTATCAATTTTGTGAAGTTTTGTTAATAAATTTTTCAGGACCAAAAATTTCCAGAAAATTGTACGTGAACATTATGAGCTTATTTGGAAGGTGTTCTTCGAGGAGGAGATCCTCGGAGGCATCCTCTAGCAGCAGCTTCGTTCGTCGGTCCTATGCTGAACCAAGCGAAAGTTCCATTCAAAAGGCCACCACCAAAACATGCTTATGGCCATGCAACAATTACATGGTGAGAGTTGGTATTAAGGAGGAATTTGAGCAATTAGTTCACAATGCTGAGCTCGGTCCCTACATTTCAGATAAGTGCGGCCAACGCCTCATCCTCACCGAATCATTTGTCAAAGAATTTAAATTCTTTCCACGTGATTCTAGGGTGTCTTTTAAACTTTATGATAACACATTTACCATTTCTCTAGAAAGGTTTGATCACCTCTGCAAAATCCCATTCTAGGGTTTGCTTGATGAGCCACCTAGGTCTGAGTTTGAAGCACTCCTGACTAGTCTTTGCTTTGGTGAGACCAGGGGTGTGACCCAAGGTAGAATAAAGAGCATACATTTTCCTGCAATTCAGTACTTCGCATTATTTAATGGAAAATGCATAGTAGGCAAGCAAGATTGCAACACGCTTTGTGCTCCAGACTTGAGCCTCATACGCGCCGCTCTCAGTGGTGAAAAGAGTTATAACCTTGGAGCGATTGTTGCACGCAGACTGCAGCATAATGCTAACAATGGCTATTTCTATGGTGGAATTTATGCCACGCGTTTGGCACGAGAGCTGTGTGTTTCACCTTTGCCCTTTGACCCTATCCCACCCACGCAGTATTTAGACTTTGATGCTTTAAAAAGCCATAAGATCCTCAAAGGAAAAATTCACGACTTCACTTATAATCTGTTGTTTAACCAAACTTCCGTTGTGCACACATATTTGCCTGCGCCTGCTCTTTTTGACTATCACAGTAGAGGAAGATATTTTGTTCTTGAGAGTGAGGCTCGAGCTCACAACGCGGCAGTGGAGGCAGCAGGACGGGCTGAGGCATCAACACCGAGAGCCTCCGTGAGCTGCCACGCCAACTACCATCCAGGCTACTGAATGATTACCAAGTTAGGCCAAAAGCCTAAGCTTGGGGGAGTACGTATTCCCACCGACATTACCTTCATGTTCACACATTTCATTCCAGTTGTCGGTGTCCACACTTTTTCATTGTATCATCCATGCTTAAATTGTTTTTCTTGCTTTCTTCTTGTGTGTTTGAGAAAACTTTGAGAAAATCCCAAAAATATGTTTCTTGCTTCTTTTTGATTTTTCTTCCTAGTGTATATTTTTGTAGTACTAAAAATAAAACCCAAAAAGATTTCTTTGTTCTTCTTTTACTTGTTGGGAGCTTTCCCGTGTAAATAATTTTTCTCGTCTTTGCTTTACCCTTTTTCGTTCCCTTTCTTTAGAAAAACCGAAAACTCCAAAAATATTTCAGTGTGTTTCTCTGAGTTTCCTTTCCTTTTATCGAGTCATACCGAGGAGAATACCACGATGAAAATGTTGAGTGGCTCTCATTTGCATTATTGTTGATCTAACAAAGAGCCCATATTACCTTGTCTTCTCCTCTTGAATAAAATGTTTGCAGATTCCAGCTTAGTCCACGACACTCTTGCATTATTATTATCTCAAATCATTCGCTCGTGCAAGTGAAAGGCAATAATGACGATATTAGATGAACTAGCCATGGCAGAGAGCAACAGGTATGAACTCGACTTGTTCTGTTTTTGTAATTATGTTTAACCTAGTATCCATGCTTCAGCCTATTATGATCAAACATGTTTGCAATGACAATTGGAGATTATAGTTCCTCATGCCATGCATAAGTAGCTAGGAGTGAATAATGACTTGTCTTGGATATCAACATTGCGTTAAAATGATTGTGATGTAGTATGATGATATGGTATCCTCCTCTGAATGTTCGAATGGCTTGACTTGGCACATGTTCATGCATGTAGTTGAAACAAAACCAACATAGCCTCTATGATATTTATGTTCATGGTGTTCATATCCTACTCATGCTAGTATCCAATGTTACTTATGCATAATGCATGTTCATGACCGTTGTTGCTCTCTAGCTGTCCTCTTCTCAACCTAGTTGCTAGCCTTCACCTGTACTAAGTGGGAACTCTTCTTGTACATCAAAAACCTAAAACCCAAGTTATTCTAGATGAGTCCACTATACCTACCTATATGCGGTATTACCCTGTCGTCCTAAGTAAATTTGCACATGCCACCTCTAAAAACTTCGAATAAATATCCTTTTTGTATGCCTGGATCATTCATGGAACGACAGGAGGTAGTTGGTACCTTCCATGCTAAGCAGGTTATTCTCAGGTCGAGTGTTTATTCACTTGCCATCGCACGAGAAAAGGGCGGTAATAGGGATGCCTAATCCCAAACTTCAAAAAGAAAAGAGCTTACAAATAATCAAAAAAAAAACTCCTAATGGAGTCATAACCTTTACATTTCCGCTTGGGAACCGCCACTAGCATGCTTAGCATGGAACATATTGATAACTGATGGTCGTGAAGTGAATGAGAAGGGTGCATGTCTCAAAATATCATTTACCTCTGTTTTAAAACTTGAGCTCTGGAACCTCTGCAAATCACTGCTTCCCTCTATGAAGGGACTATTTATTTACTTTTATGTTGTGTCATCACCTTCTCAAATAAGTGCCAGGACCTGAGAGCACTGCTGTCATGCTGATGCATTGTGTATAGCTAATGTTGGGTGCATAATGACTGGATTTTTTCTACCATGAATTGCAATGTTTAGTCGCTGCTTGAACTTTGGGGGTTCTCTGCATTTATGTTTTGTGGTCTCAGAAAGGGCTAGTGAGGTACCACTATTGTCATATTATATCATGGCTGTTTTGACAACGTGTTGCTATTTGAGATATCTTATTATTGATCTATAGTTGTTTATGTTATTGATATGAGTTAATATAATTTTTAAGAGCTATTGTCGACATGGTTAGTTATAATCCTTGCTTAAAACCTGGGTGCTTTTTAAGCTTATTTATGAAACAAGAGCAAAAGAGTTCGTAAAAGTTTTTCTTTTTCACTTTCAGTTTATCAACTGAATTGCTTGAGGACAAGCAAAGGTTTAAGCTTGGGGGAGTTGATACGTCTCCAACATATCTATATTTCCTAACGCTTTTCCTCTTGTTTCGAACTCTAATTTGCATGATTTGAATGAAACTAACCCCGGATTGACGCTGTTTTCAGCAAAACTACCATGGTGTTGTTTTTGTTCAGAAATAAAAGTTCTCAGAATGGAACGGAACTTTGCGAGGATTTATATATCAAATAAGAGAATTTCTGGAGCCAGGCGGTACCTGAGGGGGGCACCTGGGTGGGCACAACCCACCAGGGCGCGCCAGCCCCCCAGGCGTGCCCTGGTGGGTGCTGCCCACCTGGTGGCCCCGCTGACCCTCAAACCGACGCTATAAAATCTCATATTTCCAGAAAAAAATCAGGGGAAAGAATTATAGCATTTCACGAGACGGAGCCGCCACCGTCTCTTGTTATTCATCGGGAGGCCAGATCTGGAGTCCGTTTAGGGCTCCAGGGAGGGGATCTTCGATTTTCGTCATCACCAACACATCTCCATCGCCAACTCCATGACGCTCCCCACAGGGAGTGAGTAATTCCTTCGTAGGCTCTCTGGTCGGTGAGGAGTTGGATGAGATTCATATCGAGTTAGTTTTGTTACGACTTGATCCCTAGTATCCACTATGTTCTGAGATTGATGTTGCTATGACTGTGGCATGCTTAATGCTTGTCACTTTGGGTTCGGGTGCCATGATTTCAGATCGAAACTGTTTATGTTATCACCATTATATCCATGTTCTAAATCCGATCTTGCAAGTTATAGTCACCTACTATGTGTTATGATCCGGCAACCCCGGAGTGACAATAGTCGAGACCACTCCCGATGATGACCGTAGTTTGAGGAGTTCATGTATTCACTGTGTGCTATTGCTTTGTTCTGGTTCTCTATTAAAAGCAAGCCTTAATATCCCTTAGTTTCCAATAGGACCCCGTTGCCACAGGAGGGTAGGACAAAAGATGTCATGCAAGTTCTTTCCATAAGCATGTATGACTATTTACGGAATACATGCCTACATTATAGTTATGAACTAGAGCTAGTGCCGTATCGCCCTAGGTTATAACTGTCTCATGATGAATATCATCCAACGAGTTACTGATCCAATGCCTACGAATTTACCATATATTGTTCTTGCTAAGTTACTACTATTGTACTGCTATCGTTACTGCTACAATATCACTGCTATCACTGTTACTATTACCGTTACTACTGCTTCTATCATCAAAACTGTCATACTACTGTGCTACTAATCACTTTGTTGCAGATAACTAATCTCCAGGTGTGATTGAATTGACAACTCAGCTGCTAATACCTTCAAATATTCTTTGGCTCCCCTTGTGTCGAATCTGTAAATTTGGGTTGAATACTCTACCCTCAAAAACGGTTGCGATCCCCTATACTTGTGGGTTATCAAGACCTTTTTCTAGCGCTGTTGCCGAGGAGCATAGCTATATTTGTTGAGTCACTTGGGATTATTATCATATTTATTGAGTCACTTAATGATCATTATGCTAAGCTAACGGATGGGTCTTGTTCATCACATCATTCTCTAATGATGTGATCTCGTTCATGAAATGACAACACATGTCTATGGTTAGGAAACATAACCATCTTTGATTAACATGGTGCCAAGTGCCAGTTGCTGTTCACTAGGAAATGACAACACATGTCTAGAGGCATACTAGGGACACTCTGTTTTGTCTATGTATTCACACATGTACTAAGTTTCCGGTTAATACAATTCTAGCATGAATAATAAACATTTATCATGATATAAGGAAAAATAAATAACAACTTTTTTATTGCCTCTAGGGCATATTTGCTTCAATATTCCCCCCGGGGTTCCGGTAACCCCCCCGGTACTTCGATAAATACCCGATACATTCCGCAACACTTCCGATGTCTGAATACTATCATCCTATATATCAATCTTTACCTCTTGGCCATTTCGAGACTCCTCGTCATGTCTGTGATCTCATTCGGAACTCCAAATAACATTTGGTCACCAAATCACATAACTCATATAATACAATATCGTCATTGAATGTTAAGCGTGCGGACCCTATGGGTTCGAGAACTATGTAGACATGACCGAGACAACTCTCCGATTAATAACCAATAGCGGAACTTGGACGCTCATATTGGATCCTACATATTCTACGAAGATATTTATCGGTCGAACCGTTATGACAACATACATAATTCCCTTTGTCTATCGGTATGTTACTTGCCCGAGATTCGATCGCTGGTATCTGCATACTTATACGTCTTGAACATATCTATAATTTTTGATTGTTCCATGTTGTTATATTATCATTCTTGGATGTTTTACAATCATTTTATATCATTTTTTGGTACTAACCTATTGACATGGTGCCAAGTGCCAGTTGCTGTTGCATGTTTTTTACATCGCTGGAAATCAACACCAAACGGAGTCCAAATGCAACGAAACTTTTTGTGGACTTTTTTGGACCAGAAGACATCCAGTGGGCCAGAGAAGCACCTGGGGGTGCTCCGACGGGAGCACAACCCACCAGGGCACGCTTGGGTGCCCCCCGAACCGCATCTTTGCTCTATAAATACCTCAATGTACCAGAAACCCTAGGGGAGTCGACAAAAATCAATTCCAGCCGCCGTAAGTTCCAGAACCACCAGATCCAATCTAGACACCATCACAGAGGGGTGCATCATGTCCATTGGTGCCTCTTCAATGATGTGTGAGTAGTTCTGTAGACCTACAGGTCCATAGTTAGTAGCTAGATGGCTTCCTCTCTCTCTTGCTTTTGATTCTCAATACAATGGTCTCTTGGAGATCCATATGATGTAACTCTTTTTGCGGTGTGTTTGTTGGGATCCGATGAAGTTTGAGTTTATGTTTAGATCTATCTTTTTATCCATGAAAGTTATTTGAGTCTTATTTGATCTCTTATATGCATGATTGCTTATAGCCTCGTATTTCTTCTCCGATATTTGGGTTTTGTTTGGCCAACTTGATCTATTTATCTTGCAACGGGAAGAGGTGCTTTGGAGTGGGTTCGATCTTACGGTGCTTGATCCCAGTGACAGAAGGGGAAATGACACGTATGTATCGTTGCTACTAAGGATAAAACGATGGGGTCTATCTCTACATAGATAGATCTTGTCTACATCATGTCATCGTTCTTATTGCATTCCTCTGTTTCTCCATGAACTTAATACACTAGATGCATGCTGGATAGCGGCCGATGTGTGGAGTAATAGTAGTAGATGCACCTGGATATCGTCATGATTATTTGAAGTTCTATCAATTGCCCAACAGTAATTGTTTTCCTATTCTTTGCTATTTTTCTCGAGAGAAGCCACTAGTGAAACCTACGGCCCCCGGGTCTCTTCTTTATTATATTTGCCTTTGCAATCTATTTTCCTTTGCTTTTATTTTCATATCTATTAAACCAAAAATACAAAAATATCTTTCTACACTTTATTTTATTTGGCGTTCGATCTAACAATATTTACAACTCTCTCACGGCTGTTTGCCAATTTCTGGCATCGTTACCCGAAAGTGGTTGACAACCCCTTTAATACGCCGGGTTGCGAGTATTTGTTATTTGTGTGCAGCTACTGTTCACGTAGTGTTGCTTGGTTCTCCTACTTGGTTCGATAACCTTGATCTCATCACTGAGGGAAATACCTACCGTCGCTATGCTGCATCATCCCTCCCTCTCTGGGGAGATACCGACGTAGTTCTAGCAAACATCAAGAGGAGTTTCTAGCGCCGTTGCTGGGGAGACATCATCAACATCTACCAGGTTCCTAATCACAAATCTCATCTCCTCGCAATTTACATTATTTGCCATTTGCCTCTCGTTTTCCTCTCCCCCACTTCACAAAAATTTGTTGTTTTACTCGTCCTCTTTTTCGTTCGCCTTTTTCTTGCCGGATCTATTTTTGAGTGCAATCTTGTCGCGTTCTCACAATGACTCAAGAGAACACCAAGTTGTGTGATTTATCCAATAGCAACAACAATGATTTTAATGGCACTCTTATTGCTCCTCCCACCACTAGTGCGGAATTTTGTGATATTAATACTGCTTTGTTGAATCTTCTTATGAAAGATCAATTTTCCGGTACTCCTAATGAGGATGTCGCATCCCATCTTAACACATTCATGGAACTATATGATATGCAAAAGAAAAAAGATGTGGACAATGATGTTGTGAAAATGAAATTATTTCCGTTTTCTTTGCGAGATCATGCAAAAAATTCGTTTTCCTCTTTGCCTCGTAATAGTGTTGATTCTTGGAATAAGCGCAAAGATGCTTTTTTTAGTAAGTATTTTTCGCCCGCAAAAATTATTTCCCTTAGAACCCAAATCATGAATTTCGAGCAACTTGAACATGAGCATGTTGCACAATCTTGGGGAAGGATGAAAATGATGCTAAGGAATTGCCCAACTGATGGGTCAAATATTTGCATGATCATACAAAAAACTATGTGGGGTTGAATTTTGTTTCTCGTAATCTTTTAGATTCCGCCATGGGTAGTACTTTTTATGGAAATTACTTTGGGTGAAGCCACCAAATTGCTTGATAATATCATGGAAAATTATTCACAATGGCATACCGAAAGAGCTCCTACTAGTAAAAAGGTTAATTTTGTTGAAGAAATTTCTTCTTTGAGTGAAAAAGTTAATGCTCTTATGAAATTGGTTGCTAATAAAAGTTCTCCTATTGATTTTAATGATATGCCTTTGTCTTCTTTGATTGAGCAAAATAGTGATGCCATAGATGTGAATTTTATTTCGCAAAACAATTTCAATAACAACGCTTATAGAGGTAATTTTAATCCCAGGCCTTTTCCTAGTAATTCCTCTAATAATTATGGTAATTCCTATGGTAATCCTTCTTATAATAATAATAGTAACACCTCTTCTCTTGAGAATCATATTAAATAAATTATCAATGCACAAAAAGTTTTCAATGCTACAATGGAAGAAAAGTTGAATACGATTGATGATTTGTCTAGAAGTGTTGATAGAATTTCTCATGATGTAGAAAATCTCAAGATGAAAATTTTTGTGCCTAAGGTAGAGGAATCAATTAAAGCTCTTTATGTTTCTATGGACGAAAGTAAGAAAATAACCGCTATGCTTAGAGCTAGAAGAGAATTTTTAGAAAAAGCATTTTCAAGTGATCGCTTTCATAAAAGTGATGAAGATCTTAAAATGATTGGTGTTTCTTCTATTGATTCCGTGTTTAGTAAAATTAAAATTGATGATAAAGGGACTGGAGAAGAGCCAACTTTACTTAGAAGGCGTCCTGATAATTCGGAACGTGAAAATCTTGTTGCGGCAATTGATAAAAGTGGGTTTGAAGAGGTCAAGACTTTAACTAGTGATGTGCCCACTCTATTGGATTACAAAGACTTTAATTACGATAGTTGCTCTTTGATTGATTGTATTTCTTTGTTGCAATCCATGATTAATTCACCCCATGCTTATGAACAAAATAAAGCTTTTACTAAACATATTGTTGATGCTTTGATGAAGGCTTTGGAAGAAAAATTGGAATTAGAAGTTTCAATTCCTAGAAAATTGCATGATGAATGGGAACCTACTATTAAAGTCAAGATTAAAAATTATAAGTGTTTTGCTTTATGTGACTTGGGTGCTAGTGTTTCTACAATTCTGAAATCTCTATGTGATGTGCTTGGTCTTACGGATATTGAAGAGTGTTCTTTAAATTTGCACTTGGCGGATTCTGCTATTAAAAAACCTATGGGAAGAATTAATGATGTTCTTATTCTTGCAAATAGGAATTATGTGCCCACAGATTTTATTGTTCTTGATATTGATTGCAATCCGTCTTGTCCAATTATTCTTGGTAGACTGTTTTTACGTACTATTGGTGCCATGATTGATATGAAAGAGGGCAATATTAAATTTCAATTTCCACTAAGGAAGGGTACGGAACACTTCCCTAGAACAAGAATTAGGCCACCATATGAATCAATCATGAGGGCATCCTATGGATCTAGAAACAAAGATGACAATACATAGATCCTTGCTTTATGCCTAGCTAGGGGCGTAAAATGATAGCGCTTGTTCGGGATGCCCGAGGCACCCGAAGATAATATTCAAAGAAGTAGCAAGCAACTAAACTTGGGGATGCCCCCGAGTGGCATCCCCGCTTTCTTCTAACAACCATCGGTATTTTACTTGAAACTATATTTTTATTCATCACATACTATGAGTTTTGCTTGGAGCGTCTTGTATGATATGAGTCTTTGCTTGTTTTGCTTTGTGTCTTAGGTGTTGAATCCTTACTGGACACACATTTTTGAGAGAGCCAAAAATTATGTTATGCTTGCTCCTATGCTTCACTTAAATTTTTAGAGCCATGGATTTGCTCTAGTGCTTCACTTATATCTTTTTGAGCATGGTGTGCTTTGTTATTTTTGAAGAAATGCTCTCATGCTTCACTCAGATTTATTTGAGAGTTAGTAATTTTTTTAAGAAATTCTCTCTTGCTTCACTTAGATTATTTTGAGAGAAAGAAAAATTATGCTCATGATCTTCACTTATATTTGTTTGAGCTTATCAAAAGCAACATATGAAATAGTCCCAAAGTGATAGATATACAAGGAGGATCTAATAAAAACTTTCATGAAGATCATTGGTCAAAATAAACTTGATTCTTAGTAATAGTTTCGAGATATGACGATATGATATGTGAGTCATGTTGATGAGTAATTGTGCTTTAGTAAGAATATTGATGTTAAGGTTTGTGATTCCCTATGCAAGCACGAAAGTCAATAGTTATGCAATGAAATTTATATCCTACTTATGGTGCATTATTCGGTGTTACTTATGCTTAATGCTTGGGTACAATTTTTTTTTGCTTTTTGGTTGGTCGCTTCTCACTTTTTTTTGCTAGCCTTCACTTTGCACTAAGTATGATCACTACTTGTGCATCCAAAACCCTTTAAACCAGTTTTGCCTTATGAGTCCACTATACCTACCTATATGCGGTATTTCCATGCCGTTCTAAGCAAATTTGCATGTGCCATCTCTAATTTTCAAAATAAATTTCTCTTTTGTGCGCTCTACCGCTTGCGAGGAAGTGAAGGGTGACCAATATTTTCCACGCTAGATGTGTTATTCTCACGATGAGTGTTTATTCACTTGTCATTGCACGAGAGTACAACAAAGGTATTAGGGATGCCCAGTCCCGAAATGAAAAATGAATTTACTTTATGTTGTCAAATAATAAACTCCTTGGAAAGTGTTGGTATGGAGGGCAACCATGGATTCGACTAGCCATGGAAAGTGAAAGTAATGGTCGAAAAAGGTATAAACTTTATTTTCTGTTTGGGAACTGCCTATGATGTATCTAGCATGGAAAGTGTTGAGATGTCTAAGTCGTTTTGGTTGGTGGGAAAAGTATGCCTCTCAAAAATATTTTTATCTCTCAATTTAAGCTTTGAGCTCTGGCACCTCTACAAATCCCTGCTTCCCTCCGTGAAGGGCCTTTCTTTTACTTATGCAATTTTTATTTTGAATTTGAGTCTCCATCTTCTCTTATAAAGCACCAACTAAGTGGCACTATGATCGTATTTGAGCATTAGGTGTAGCTAATATTCGAGTGTGTTTCATGAATGGATCAATGATTAAGCATAATGGTCTAGGGATAACTTGCTTTAGTGTTGATATTTTGAAAGACATGGTTGCTTGTTGATATGCTTGAGTATTAAAGTCTTCATGTCAAAACTATACTATTGCTTTGAATCATATAAAATTCCAAATGTCCATGTTAAAAAGAAAAGAAATGTGATGGACATGTTAGGCAGCATTCCACATCAAAAATTCTATTTTTATCATTTACCTACTCGAGGACGAGCAGGAATTAAGCTTGGGGATGCTGATACATCTCCAATGTATCTATTATTTTTGATAGTTCCTTGCTATTATATTATCATTCTTGGATGTTTTACAATCATTTTATAGTCATTTTATATCATTTTTGGTACTAACCTATTGACATAGTGCCCAGTGCCAGTTGCTATTTTCTGCATGTTTTTTACATTGTAGGAAATCAATGTCAAACGAAGTCCAAACGCAGCAAAACTTCTTGAGGATTTTTTTGTGCCAGAAGACATCCATTAGGCCAAGGAAGCACCTGGGGGGTGCCTCGATGGGAGCAGCACCCACCAGGGCGCGCCAGGAGGCCCAGGCGCGCCCTGGTGGGTTGTGCCCACCTCGGGTGCCCCCTGAACTGCCTCTTTGCTCTATAAATACCCCAATATTCCATAAACCCTAGGGGAGTCGACGAAAATCAATTTCAGCCACCACAGAGTCCAGAACCACTAGATCCAATCTAGAGACCACCATAGAGGGGCTCACCACTTCCATTGGTGCCTCTCTGATGATGCGTGGGTAGTTCTTTGTCGACCTACAGATCCGTAGTTAGTAGCTAGATGGCTTCCTCTCCCTCTCTCTCTTGATTATCAATACAATGGTCTCTTGGAGATCCATATGATGTAAGCCTTTTTGCGGTGTACATTACAAAAAAAAGACACATCCATAACATTTTGGGCCGAACGAATTTTTTTCTGTCATACTTATGACACTTCTATGACGATAATTGTGACAAAACCCGGTATCATCATAGATGTGGTGGGATCCTACTTCTATGACAAAAAATCATGATAGAAAATGGGATTTTTTGTCCTGGGCGGGCCGGAGACGTAGCTGCATGACATTCTTTGGGCCGTCCATGATGGAAAAAACCATGGTAGAAGCGAGGGCGAGGAAAATTTCAAGGAGTTCCCGGTTACGGTGGGTGGTCGGGGGCCGAGCGATGCGTGTTTCTCTCGTATCGTATGCGCGTGAGTGCGAGGTGTTGGGCTCTAACTGAACCTGAGCGAGGCGTTGCCTAACTGAACTCGAGCGATTGCACTGCAGGCTACGCGTTACTGAACCCGAGCGATCAAGCGATTCCTTCGCTACTGCTGCTAACTAAAGCCGATCGATGCTGCCTCTGGATGAATAGTGAGTGTTGCTGGGGGGTGGATGAACAGTGAGCATGGCTGGGGGGTTTGGATGAACAGTTCCCGGTGGGGGTGGATGACCAGGACCCCATGGTTGCCTCTGGATGAATAGGACCCTGATCGATCGAGCCGGTTGGGGTTGGATGAACAAGACCCCGTGGAGGGCTGGATGAATAGGACGACCCCGTGGAGGGCTGGTTGAACAGTAGACGGTGGAGGGCTGGATGAACAGTAGCCCGTGGAGTGGTGGTTGAATAGGAGCCCGTGGAGAGGGATGGTTGAATAGTAGTCGGTGGAGTAGCGTGCGGTGGAGGCTGGATGAACTGGAGCCCGTGGATGAATAGTCGCAGGTGGACGCTGGAGGAGGTCGACGGTGGATGAACAATAGCCCGTGGAGGCTGGAGGAGGTCGACGGTGGAGATGAACAGTATCCCGTGGAGTCCCGTTTTGTGGTACGCCACACCCCTCCCGATGAATAGGACCCTCGTTTCGACCGTAGTGCTCAAACACAAGTCCGTTTCCTCCGTTTTTTGGTATGCCACACCCCTCCCGATCAACATGACCCCGTTTCGACTGTAGGAGGTCCAACAGAAGTCTGTTTCCTCCGTTTTGCGGTACGCCAGACCCCTCCCGATGAACAGGATCCCGTTTCGACCGTGGCCGGTCGAACATAAGGCCGTTTCCTCCGTTGTGTGGTATGCCAGGCCTTGTTTCCATCGGCTGTTCCGTCCAATCCCTCCCGATGAACATGACGACGCCTTCCGTTCCGACCCAGCTGGTTGGCTTCCCATGAACACTACGATGATGCAGTTTCTCCATTTCGACCCAGCCATGTACACGAGCCCTGGCTATACGTATGCACGAGTAGGCGTTCGATACCCCGCCCTTATGTACGTACATGGTCGTATTTACTTTCTTGCACCCTGGCCGCTGTACATACGTGTACATGCTACATGCGTGCCTCTACTACGACACGTGCGCGTCTACATCGACCAGTATGTATGTACGATAACCCACAAGTGTAGGGGATAATTGTAGCTCCTTTCGATAAGTAAGAGTGTCGAACCCAACGAGGAGCTAAAGGTAGAACAAATATTCTCTCAAGTCCTATCTGCCACTGATACGACTCTACGCATGCTTAGTGTTCGCTTTACCTAGAACAAGTATGAAACTAGAAGTACTTCGTAGGTGTTGTTGGATAGGTTTGCAAGATAATAAAGAGCATGTAAATATAAACTAGGGGCTGTTTAGATAAAGAAGCAATAAAGTAAATATAGCAAGTGTGGAAAAGTGGTGGTAGGAGTTGTGAAATTGTCCCTAAGCAATTGACTACTTTACTAGACCGATAGCAAGTTTTATGTGGGAGAGGCATAAGCTAACATACTTTCTCTTCTTGGATCATATGCACTTATGATTGGAACTCTAGAAAGCATCCGCAACTACTAAAGATCATTAAGGTAAAACCCAACCATAGCATTAACATATCAAGTCCCCTTTATCCCATACGCCATAAGCCCCTTACTCGGGTTTATGCTTCTGTCACTCAAGCAACCTACTATAAGAAAATCATGAACGTATTGCAACACCCTACAGCGGTAATCCCTCATGCTTGCGTGACACTGAGGGCACAATAGGACAGCAACATAACCACAAGCAAATTAAACCAATCATAGCAATTCATCAATCACCGATAGGACAACAAAAATCTACTCAGACATCATAGGATGGCAACACATCATTGGATAACAATATGAAGCATAAAGCACCATGTTCAAGTAGAGGGTACAGCGGGTTGCGGGAGAGTGGACCACTGAACATAGATGGAGGAAGGTGATGGAGATGTTGGTGAAGATGGCGAAGGTGTTGGTGAAGATCGCGGTGATGGTGATGGCCCCCGACAGCGTTCCGGCGCCACCGGAAGCAAGGGGGAGAGAGCCCCCCTTCTTCTTCTTCTTCCTTGACCTTCTCCCTAGATGGGAGAAGGGTTTCCCCTCTCGTCCATGGTCTCCATGGCGTGGGAGGGGCGAGAGCCCCTCCAAGATTGGATCTGTCTCTCTGTCTCTCTCTGTTTCTGCGTTCTGGGATTCTGCCCTTTCACCGTTTGTTATATATTCGGAGATCCATAACTCTGATTGGATTGAAACCTTCGCCCTGATATTTTTCCAAAAATTAGCTTTCTTGCAGCCAAATAAGAGCGTCAATCGCCTTACGAGGGACCCACGAGGGTCAGGGGCACGTCCAGTATGGGCAGGCGCGCCCCCTGCCTCGTGGCCACCTCGGGCACCACCTCGTGTTGATTTTACTTCCCAAAAATCATAAATATTACAAAAATAAGCTCTGTCCGTTTTTATCCCTTTTGGACTCCATTTGATATTGGGTTTCTGCGAAACATAAAACATGCAACAAACCAGAACTGGCACTGGGCACTGGATCAATATGTTAGTCCCAAAAATAGTATAAAAAGTTGCCAAAAGTATATGAAAGTTGAATAATATTGGCATGGAACAATCAAAAATTATAGATACGACGGAGATGTATCAGCATCCCCAAGCTTAATTCCTGCTGGTCCTCGAGCAGGTAAATGATAAAAAAAATTGATGTGGAATGCTACCTAGCATAATCTTGATCACATGTCTAATCATGGAATGAATATTAAGACACAAGTGATTCAAAGCAATAGTGTATCATTTGATATAAAAACAATAATACTTAGGGCATCCCAACAAACAATCATGTTTTTCAAAATATCAATGCTTACAGAACGTTATCCTACAAAATCATATAGTCTTGTATGCTCCCTTTTCTTAACACAAGGTACCCCTCATGCCTATCCCGGTGTCAGCCAAGCAATTGTTTCATACTTTTGTATTCTCAAACTTTTTCAACTTTCACGCAATACATGAGTGTGAGCCATGGATATAACACTATAGGTGGAATAGAATATGATGGTGGGGGTTATGCGTAGAAGACAAAAAAGGAGAAAGTCTCACATCGACGCGGCTAATCAGCGGGCTATGGAGATGCCCATCAATTGATGTCAATGCAAGGAGTAGGGATTGCCATGCAACGGATGCACTAAGAGCTATAAGTGTATGAAAGCTCAAACTGAAACTAAGTGGGTGTGCATCCAACTTGCTTGCTCATGAAGACCTAGGGCATTTGAGGAAGCCCATCGTCGGAATATACAAGCCAAGTTCTATAATGAAAATTCCCACTAGTATATGAAAGTGACAATATAGGAGACTCTCTATATGAAGAACATGGTGCTACTCTGAAGCACAAGTGTGGTAAAAGGATAGTAACATTGCCCCTTTTCTTTTTTTTCTTCCCTTTTTTTTGGGTGATAACCCACAAGTGTAGGGGATCGCAACAACTTTCAAGGGTAAAGTATTCAACCCAAATTTATTGATTCGACACAAGGGGGGCCAAAGAATGTTCTTGAGTATTAGCAGCTGAGTTGTCAATTCAACCACACCTGGATAACTTAGTATCTGCAGCAAAGTATTTAGTAGCAAAAGTGGTTTGATAATAATGGTAACAGTAGCAAAAGTAAAGATAAATGTTTTTGGGTTTTTTGTGGTAGTTGTAACAGTAGCAACGGAAAAGTAAATAAGCGAAGAACAATATATGAAAAGCTCATAGGCAATGGATCAGTGATGGATAATTATGCCGGATGCGATTCCTCATGTAATAGCTATAACATAGGGTGATATAGAACTAGCTCCAATTCATCAATGTAATGTAGGCATGTATTCCGTAAATAGTCATACATGCTTATGGAAAAGAACTTGCATGACATCTTTTGTCCTACCCTCCCATGGAAGCAGGGTCCTAGCGGAAACTAAGGGATATTAAGGCCTCCTTTTAATAGAGAACCGAAACAAAGCATTAGCACATAGTGAATACATGAACTCCTCAAACAACGGTCGTCACCGAGAAGTATCCCGATTATTGTCACTTCGGGGTTGTCGGATCATAACACATAATAGGTGACTATAGACTTGCAAGATAGGATCAAGAACACACATATATTCATGAAAACATAATAGGTTCAGATCTTAAATCATGGCACTCGGGCCCTAGTGACAAGCATTAAGCATAGCAAAGTCATAGCAACATCAATCTCAGAACATAGTGGATACTAGGGATCAAACCCTAACAAAACTAACTTGATTACATGGTAAATCTCATCCAACCCATCACCGTCCAGCAAGCCTACGATGGAATTACTCACGCACGGCGGTGAGCATCATGAAATTGGTGATGGAGGATGGTTGATGATGACAACAGCGACGAATCCCCCTCTTCGGAGCCCCAAACGGACTCCAGATCAGCCCTCCCGAGAGAGATTAGGGCTTGGCGGCGGCTCCATGTCGTAAAATGCGATGAAACTTTCTCCCTGATTTTTTTCTCCCCGAGCATGAATATATGGAGTTGGAGTTGAGGTCAGTGGAGGTCCAGGGGGCCCACGAGATAGGGGGGCGCGCCCTACAGGGGGGCGTGCCCCCTATCTCGTGGACAGGCCCTGGGCCCCCTGGCCTTGATTCTTTCGCCAAAAATTCTTATTAATTCCAAAAAGTGCCTCCGTGGATTTTCAGGACATTCCGAGAACTTTTCTTTTCTACACATAAAACAACATCATGGCAGTTCTGCTGAAAACAGCGTCAGTCCGGGTTAGTTCCTCCAAATCATGGAAGTTAGAGTCCAAAACAAGGGCAAAAGTGTTTGGAAAAGTAGATACTTTGGTGATGTATCAACTCCCCCAAGTTTAAACCTTTGCTTGTCCTCAAGCAATTCAGTTGATAAACTGAAAGTGATAAAGAAAAACTTTGACAAACTCCGTTTGCTCTTGTTGTTGTAACATGAAAAGCCAGCATTCAAGTTTTAGCAAATATTATGAACTAACCATACTAACAATAACACCTAGGTCTCACAATTACTCATATCAATAGCATAATCAGCTAGCAAGCCATAATAATAAAACTCGGATGACAACACTTTCTCAAAATAATCATAACATGATATAACAAAATGGTATCTCGCTAGCCCTTTCTGAGACCGCAAAACATAAATGTAGAGCACCTTTAAAGATCAAGGACTGACTAAACATTGTAATTCATGGTAAAAGAGATCCAGTCAAGTCATACCCAATATAAACCAATAGTAATGAATGCAAATGACAGTGTGCTCTCCAGCGGGTGCTTTTTAATAAGAAGGGTGATGACTCAACATAAAAGTAAATAGATAGGCCCCTCGCAGAGGGAAGCAGGGATTTGTAGAGGTGCCAGAGCTCAATTTTAAAATAGAGATTGAATAACATTTTGAGCGGCATACTTTCGCTGTCAACGCAACAACTATGAGATGGCTGTATCTTCCATACTAAATGCATTATAGGCAATTCCCAAACAGAATGGTAAAGGTTTATACTCCCCCAACCACCAACAAGCATCAATCCATGGCTTGCTCGAAACAATGAGTGCCTCCAACATACAACAACCCTGGGGGAGTTTTGTTTAATTATTTTTGATTTACTTTGATCTTTTTGGATCATGGGACTGGGCATCCCGGTTACCGGCCCTTTCTCGTGAATGAGGAGCGGAGTCCACCTCTCTTGAGAATAACCCACCTAGCATGGAAGATATAGGCAACCCTAGTTGTAACATGAGCTGCTCGAGCATACAAAACAGAATTTCATTTGAAGGTTTGGAGTTTGGCACATACAAACTTACTTGGAACGGCAGGTGAATACCGCATATAGGAAGGTATAGTGGACTCATATGGAATAGCTTTGGGGTTTAAGGAGTTTGGATGCACAAGCAATATTCCCGCTTAGTACAGCTGAAGGCTAGCAAAAGACTGGGAAGACCAACTGAGAGAGCAACAACAGTCGTAAACATGCATTAAAATTAATTTACACCGAGTACAAGCATGAGTAGGATATAATCCACCATGAACATAAATATCGTGAAGACTATGTTGATTTGATTCAACTACATGCGTGAACATGTGCCAAGTCGAGTCACTCAATTTATTCAAAGGAGGATACCATCCCACCATATCACATCATAATCATTCTAATAGCATGTTGGTACGCAAGGTAAACCATTATAACTCATAGCTAATCAAGCATGGCACAAGCAAGTATAATCTCTAAATGTCATTGCAAATATGTTTACTTCATAATAGCTAACTCAGAAATGACGAACTCGTCATATTTACAAAAACAAGAGAGGTCGAGTTCATACCAGCTTTTCTCATCCCAATAAGTCCATCGTATATCGTCATTATTGCCTTTCACTCGCACGACCGAACGACGTGTATAATAATAAGAGTGCACGTGCAATGGACTAAGCTGGAATCTGCAAGCATTCAACTCAAGAGAGAAGACAAGTAATATGGGCTCTAAGTTAAATAAACAATCATGCATATAAGAGCCACTAAGCATTTTCAATATGGTCTTCTCGACCCCCAAAGGAAAGAAGAGAAAATAAAACTATTTACACGGGAAAGCTCCCAACAAGTAAGAAGAAGAACTAGAAATCTTTTTGTGTTTTCATTTTAATTTCTACTACAAGCATGGAAATTAAACTAACTAATTTTTTTGGTTTTTCTTAAAGTTTATCAAACACACAAGAAGAAAACGAGAAAAAGAAATTTAAACTAGCATGGATAATACAATGAAATAGTATGAGCACCGACAACTAGTGTGTGAACATGAATGTAAAGTCGGTGAGAAATACGTACTCCCCCAAGCTTAGGCTTTTGGCCTAAGTTGGTCTAGTACCAAGGACCGCCTGGTTGATATCCATAAGCGAAACTGGGTTGTACTGAGATGCAGAGGAGACCGCCTCCTGAGCAGCAGCGATTTGGCGAGCTGCCTCCATTCCCCTCTCATATTCAGTTGCTTCTTCCCTAGTGACAACATATCTTCCTTTTGCCTGATAATCAAAAAAGGTAGGGAGTAGGAAGAGTAACATGGACGATGTTGCGTCTGTCATAGATTAGTCGATAATGGAGGAATTGTCCATTCCTCTCAAGAAAATGATGATCAAACATAGCTTCTTTATCCAAATAAACAGGAGGTATAATCATATCCCCCTCTCGTGGGGCTATATTAAGAAAATTAGCCACACGGGTTGCATAAATTCCTCCAAATAAATCCCCCCTTCTGCTATTATTCTGCAACCTACGTGCAACTATTGCCCCCAAGTTATAACCTTTATAACCCGACACAACACTCTTGAGGACACAAAGATCAGGGACGCACATGTGACATGCTTCGTCCTTACCGTTAATGCGTCTACCAATAAAGAGGGCAAAATAATGTATAGCAGGAAAATGAATGCTCCCTATGGTAGCTTGTGTTATGTCCCTAGATTCTCCCACAGTAATACTAGCAAGAAAATCTCTAAATTCAGATTTGCGAGCATCATTAATATTACCCCACTGCGGGAGTTTGCAAGCAGTTGTGAAATCCTCTAAATCCATGGTATAAGATGTATCATAAATATCAAACATGACACTAGGAGAATTACGCGCACAGATATATTGGAACCTCCGCACAAAGGAACCAGTCAATTGATAATATTGAGGACACTTATCTTGTAAGAAGTCCTCCAGCTCGGCATTACGCACATACATGTCAAATTCCTCCTTGAAGCCTGCTTCGACCATAAAATCATCGGATGGCCACTCACAAGCCCGTACATTTGCGTCCCTCGGCAATTCAACATCTTGCTCACGTATAGCAATCCTTGGCCCTTTCTTTGCCGAGGAACCACCTTGGTACATTCTTCTAAGCATAATTCTTTTTCTGAGAATTTCTGAAATTTTAGTAACTTCAAAATAAAAGTGAATAAAACTAAACAAGATTGATAGCAACTACTCCTACAAGTGCCTAGAGCCTATATCATGCATTGGAATTGCTTAGGACCTCAAAAATTTAACATGCAAGCTCAAGAACATGGTCACCTATGCAGAAAAAATTTGCAATGAATAA
This sequence comes from Triticum aestivum, assembly GCF_018294505.1. Lineage (NCBI taxonomy): Eukaryota > Viridiplantae > Streptophyta > Magnoliopsida > Poales > Poaceae > Triticum > Triticum aestivum. The sequence goes on from NC_057804.1 coordinate 420,852,558, forward strand.
AGCACTAGAACAAAAACTAATTGGACCAATGGAGGAGTCTCATACCATGCAACAATCTCCCAAAGCAGTTTTGTGAATGCAGCTTTGAGCTAAGAGATCGAAAATCGCGGCAAAATGAGCTAGAAATCGTGCTTGAGTTAGATGGGGATTTTTTTGGGTAGAAGATGAAGTGTGTGGGTGCTGGCATAAGTAGAGGGGGGCCACCAGGGGCCCACGAGACAGGGGCACCCTATAGGGGGGGGGGCGCCCTCCACTCTCGTGGCCTGGTGCTTGCCCCTCCTGCAGTGATTTCAGTGCCTAAAATCCTCAAATATTCCAGAAAAAATCATACTAAATTTGCAGGGCATTTGGAGCACTTTTATTTTTTGACTATTTTTTTGTTGCACGGAAATTCAAAAAACAAACGGATAATACTATTTTTGCTTTATTTATTCTAAATAACAGAAAGTAAAAAGAAGGTACAGAAGGTTGTGCCTTCTAGTTTCATCCATCTCATGATCATCAAAATGAATCCACTAACAAGGTTGATCAAGTCTTGTTAACAAACTCATTCCGAATAACACGAAATCGGAGAAATTTCGAATAACACTAAGTTACCTCTACGGGGATATGAAAATCCCCAACAATAAGAATATCATACTTTTTCTTGATAGTAGGGAGAGGAAATTCAAAACCTCCAAAAATGATAGTTGGATCTTTTTCAATAGAATTGATGCTATGAACTTGAGATTGTTTCCTCGGAAAGTGTACCGTATGCTCATTACCATTAACATGAAAAGTGACATTGCCTTTGTTGCAATCAATAACAGCCCTTGCAGTATTAAGAAAAGGTCTACCAAGGATAATAGACATACTATCGTCCTCGGGAATATCAAGAATAACAAAGTCTGTTAAGATAGTGACATTTGCAACCACAACAGGCACATCCTCACAAATACCGACAGGTATAGCAGTTGATTTATCAGCCATTTGCAAAGATATTTTAGTAGGTGTCAGCTTATTCAATTCAAGTCTACGATATAAACAGAGAGGCATAACACTAACACCGGCTCCAAGATCACATAAAGCAGTTCTAACATAATTTGTTTTAATAGAGCATGGTATAGTTGGTACACCCAGGTCTCCAAGTTTCTTTGGTATTCCACCCTTAAAAAGTGCAATTAGCAAGCATGGTGGAAATTTCAGCTTCCGGAATCTTTCTTTTATTTGTAATGATATCCTTCATATACTTAGCATAAGGATTTACTTTGAGCATATCAGTTAAGCGCATACGTAAGAAAATAGGTCTAATCATTTCAGCAAAGCGCTCAAAATCCTCATCATCCTTTGACTTGGATGGTTTAGGAGGAAAGGGCATGGGTTTCTGAACCCATGGTTCTCTTTCTTTACCGTGCTTCCTAGGAACAAAATCTCTCTTATCATAATGTTGATTCTTTGATTGTGGGTTATCAAGATCAACAACAGGTTCAATCTCTACATCATTGTTTTTGCTAGGTTGAGCATCAACATGAACATTATCATTAGGTTCATGTTCATCACCTGACTGTGTTTTAGCATCAAAAATAGAAATATCATTGGGATTCTCAAGTGTGTCTACAGTAGGTTCACTAGAAGAATGCAAAGTTCTATAATTTTTCTTTTTCTTGTTTTTAGAAGAACTAGGTGCCTCTAAATTATTTCTCTGAGAATCTTGCTCGATTCTCTTAGGGTGGCCTTCAGGATACAAAGGTTCCTAAGTCATTCTACCAGTTCTAGTAGCCACTCTAACAACAAAGTCATTTTTATTATTCAATTCTTCAAGCAAATCATTTTGAGCTTTAAGTACTTGCTCAGCTTGAGTAGCAACCATAGAAGCATATTTGCTAACGAGGTGAAGTTCATCTTTAACTCTAGCCAAATTATCACTTACTCATCCTATCTCGAAAGCATTATTCTTTAACTCTTTACCAACATAAGCATTAAAACTTTCTTATCTAGCCATAAAGTCATCAAATTCATCTAAGCATGGGCTATGAAATTTAGTAGAGGGTATTTCAACTTTATCATATCTATAGAGAGAATTTACCTTTACTACCTGTGTCGGGTTATCAAGACAATGTGGTTCTTCAACAGGTGGTATATTAAGACCATGTATTTCTTCAATAGGAGGTAAATTCTTAACATCTTTAGCTTTTATACCTTTTTCTTTCATTGATTTCTTTGCCTCTTGCATATCTTCAGGACTGAGAAATAAAACACCTCTCTTCTTCGGAGTGGGTTTAGGAATAGGCTCAGGAGTTGGCTCAATTGGTTCAGGAATTACTTCAGGAATTGGCTCGGGGAGAGTCCAATTATTTTCATTAGTCAACATATTATTCAATAATACTTCAGCTTCGTCAACTGTTCTTTCCCTGAAAACACAACCAGCACAACTATCCAAGTAGTCCTTGGAAGCATCGGTTAGTCCATTATAAAAGATATCAAGTATTTCATTTTTCTTAAGAGGATGATCAGGCAAAGCATTAAGTAACCGGAGAAGCCTCCCCCAAGCTTGTGGGAGACTCTCTTCTTTGATTTGCACAAAATTATATATTTCCCGCAAGGCAGCTTGTTTCTTATGAGCAGGGAAATATTTAGCAGAGAAGTAATAAATCATATCCTGGGGACTATGCACACAACCCGGAGCAATAGAATTATACCAAGTCTTAGCATCACCCTTTAATAAGAATGGAAATATCTTAAGGATATAATAATAGCGAGACTTCTCATCTTTAGTAAATAGGATAGCTATATCATTCAACTTGGTAAGATGTGCCACAACAGTTTCAGATTCAAGGCCATAAAAAGGATCAGATTCAACTAAAGTAATAATCCCAGGATCAACAGAGAATTCATAATCCTTATCAGTAACACAAATAGGGGAAGTAGCAAAAGCAGGACCGGGTTTCATTCTAGCATTAAGATACTGTTGCTTCCATTTAGCTAATAATTTCTTAAGATCATATCTATCATTGCAAGCAAAGATTTCCCTAGCAGCTTCTTCATTCATAACATAACCCTTAGGAACAACAGGTAATACATAATGATTGGGAGAACCTTCATTATCACTATCATCAATAATAGGTTCTTCAGTAATTTCATTCCCCCTAACTCTAGCAAGTTGTTCATCAAGAAATTCACCTAATGGCAAAGTAGTACCATGCACAGGAGTAGTTTCATCATGCATAGCAGAAGTGGCATCATCAATACCATGCGACATATCAGAATTCATAGCAGTAGTAGGTTTAGGTGTCGCAAGCTTACTAATAACGGAAGGAGAATCTAGTGCAGAGCTAGATGGCAGTTCCTTACCTCCCCTCGTAGTTGAGGGCAAAATAGTAGTTAGGTCGTCTTTCAAGTTCTTCATAGTGATCAACATATATAAATCCCAAGTGACTCAGAGAATAGAGCTATGCTTCCCGGCAACGACGCCAGAAATTAGTCTTGATAACCCACAAGTGTAGGGGGTCGCAACAGCTTTCGAGGGTAAAGTATACAACCCAAATTTATTGATTCGACACAAGGGAGCCAAAGAATATTCTTGAGTATTAGCAGCTGAGTTGTCAATTCAACCACACCTGGATAACTTAGTATCTGCAGCAAAGTATTTAGTAGCAAAAGTGGTTTGATAATAATGGTAACAGTAGCAAAAGTAAAGATAAATGTTTTTGGGTTTTTTGTAGTAGTTGTAATAGTAGCAACGGAAAAGTAAATAAGCGAAGAACAATATATGAAAAGCTCGTCGGCAATGGATCAGTGATGGATAATTATGCCGGATGCGATTCCTCATGTAATAGCTATGACATAGGGTGATATAGAACTAGCTCCAATTCATCAATGTAATGTAGGCATGTATTCCGTAAATAGTCATACGTGCTTATGGAAAAGAACTTGCATGACATATTTTGTCCTACCCTCCCGTGGAAGCGGGGTCCTAGCGGAAACTAAGGGATATTAAGGCCTCCTTTTAATAGAGAACCGGAACAAAGCATTAGCACATAGTGAATACATGAACTCCTCAAACAACGGTCATCACCGAGAAGTATCCCGATTATTGTCACTTCGGGGTTGTCGGATCATAACACATAATAGGTGACTATAGACTTGCAAGATAGGATCAAGAACACACATATATTCATGAAAACATAATAGGTTCAGATCTTAAATCATGGCACTCGGGCCCTAGTGACAAGCATTAAGCATAGCAAAGTCATAGCAACATCAATCTCAGAACATAGTGGATACTAGGGACAAACCCTAACAAAACTAACTTGATTACATGGTAAATCTCATCCAACCCATCACCGTCCAGCAAGCCTACGATGGAATTACTCATGCACGGCGGTGAGCATCATGAAATTGGTGATGGAGGATGGTTGATGATGACGACGGCGACGAATCCCCCTCTCCGGAGCCCCGAACGGACTCGAGATCAGCCCTCCCAAGAGAGATTAGGGCTTGGTGGCGGCTCCATGTCGTAAAACGCGATGAAAATGTCTCCCTGATTTTTTTCTCCCCGAACGTGAATATATGGAGTTGGAGTTGAGGTCGGTGGAGGTCCAGGGGGCCCACGAGATAGGGGGCGCGCCCTATAGGGGGGGCCCTGTCTCATGGACAGGCCCTGGCCCCCCTGGCCTTGATTCTTTCGCCAAAAATTCTTATTAATTCCAAAAAGTGCCTCCGTGGATTTTCAAGACATTCCGAGAACTTTTCTTTTCTAGACATAAAACAAGATCATGGCAGTTCTGCTGAAAACAGCGTCAGTCCGGGTTAGTTTCATTCAAATCATGCAAGTTAGAGTCCAAAACAAGGGCAAAAGTGTTTGGAAAAGTAGATACGTTGGAGACGTATCATTGGGCGGGCTTCTTTGGCCCCCTTTTTTATTTAGGCTTCTTTGGCCTCTCTTTTTTTCTCTTTTTTTTCATGGGGCAATGCTCTATAATGATGATCATTACACTTTTATTTACTTACAACTCAATATTACAACTTGATACTAGAACAAAGTTATGACTCTATATGAATGCCTCTGGCGGTGTACCGGGATGTGCAATGATCTAGCATAGCAATGACATAAAAAAAACAGACATGAAAACATCATGCTAGCTATCTTATGATCATGCAAAGCAATATGACAATGAATGCTCAAGTCATGTATATGATGATGATGGAGGTTGCATGGCAATATATCTCGGAATGGCTATGGAAATGCCATGATAGGTAGGTATGGTGGCTGTTTTGAGGAAGATATAAGGAGGCTTATGTGTGATAGAGCGTATCGTATCACGGGGTTTGGATGCACCGGCGAAGTTTGCACCAACTCACGAGGTGAGAAAGGGCAATGCACGGTACCGAAGAGGCTAGCAATGATGGAAGGGTGAGAGTGCGTATAATCCATGGACTCAACATTAGTCATAAAGAAATCACATACTTATTGCAAAAATTTATTAGCCCTTGAAACAAAGTACTAAATGCATACTCCTAGGGGGGAGGTTGGTAGGAGTTAACCATCGTGCGCCCCTGACCTTCACGCAAAAATAAACAATCAAAATACAATGCGCGCCGATTTGGTTAGATAATTAGTAGACCATACATGCATGCTTCAGGAATCACGAACCTTAACACCAACATCCTTACTAAACACAACCATCTACTAGTACCTCCCACATATTGTTATCTCTATATCGCAAAACTATTGCAAGGAATCAAACATATCATATTCCGTGATCCACAAGTTTTATGTAGGATTTTATGACTAACCATGTGAATGACCAATTCCTGTCATCTCTCTAAATAAATATAAGTGAAGCAAAAGAGTATAATTCTTTATAGAAAATATATGCCCATGCTCTAACAAATATAAGTGAAGCAAAAGAGCATTCTACAAATGGCGGTTTTCTATGTAAAGAGAAATAGGCAATCCAAACTTCAAATGATATGAGTGAAGCACATGAAGCATTCTATAAAGCCATACTCAAAAGATTTAAGTGAAGTGCAATGATCATTCTATAAATCAATCAAGTACTATCTCATACTAGCATGATGCATAAAAGAAAAGTGAAAACTAAATGCAAAAGACGCTCCAAGACTTGCACATATCGCATGAACAAAACGAATCCGAAAACATACCGATACTTGTTGAAGAAAGAGGGGATGCCTTCTGGGGCATCACCAAGCTTAGACACTTGAATCTCCTTGAATATTTACTTGGGGTGCCTTGGGAATCCCCAAGCTTGAGCTCTTGCCTCTCCTCCTTTTCCTCATATCGAGACCTTCTCGATCAAACCCTACATCCACACAAAACTTCAACAGAAAACTCGGTAAGATCCGTTAGTATAATAAAGCAAATCACTACTCTAAGTACTGTTGAAAACCAATTCATATTTTGTTTTTGCATTGTATACTGTAATATAGCTTTTCCATGGCTTAATCCACTGATATAAATTGATAGTTTCATCAAAACAAGCAAACTATGCATCAAAAATAGAATCTGTCAAAAACAGAACAGTCTGTAGAAATCTGAACATTCACCATACTTCTGGTACCCCAACAATTCTAAAAAAATTAGTAAAAATAAACAATTGGTAAAGCAAGACAGTGAAAAAAGAATCAGAACCGTTTGACTTTCCAGTTAAAAATGTAAAATCGCTCACTACAGCCAAAGTTTCTGTCCTGCATCGTACAAACCAACAAGCATCGTAAACATCCTAAAGGCAAACTTAGCTCATTATTCTTATAATAAAATGGAATTGTACAAGGGGATGATTATTTTTAATGAAAAGTTTCTGTAATTAATATTCAAAAAGTTTCTGTGAGCATGAACAAAGTTCAAGGAGCTCCCCCACTTCAACAATCACTACAAAAAAATACACTTCCGTGATGATACGTGTTTGTCACAGTAGGTCGCGTTTTTTGTCATGCATGTACATCCATGACAAATTTATGACAGAATCGAGATAGTCATACCTGTGCTATCGTAGAAGTGTTCGATGACATTACCAAAATTATCATCACGGAAGTGTCCACTTCCATGACGATAAATCGCGCGTCACAGAAGTGCTTTCCTCAAGGGTGACCGACACGTGGCATCCACCGTAACGGAACACCGTTAAGCTATCGGGTCGGGTTTTTGATCTGATAACCCGTTAACAGCCCCAACCAATGGGGATTTTCCACGTGTAAAATCATCATTGGTTGGAGGAAACACGTGTCGGCTCATTGTTGGGACAGATGTCATCCACTCATTGGACAGAAGGTGCCTATGATACGTCGACACGTGGCACGGCCCAACAGAGGCCCATTCCTGTGAAAAGGCCGACCCGTTTGACTTGGTCAAAAGGTGACGGGTCGGCCCATGGAAAGCCTGTTAACGGCCTGTTCGCATATAGCCCATTTACAGCCCGCTAACCCAAGGCCCGTTACGCCCTATCTGAATTAGGCCCAGTAGCGTCATCTGGGCCATCCAATATGATTCCAGCCCGTTTTCACTTCTGGCCCATGTATGGCCCATGACATCTTTCGGCCCATATGAGGCCCCATGTAACTCTTGGCCTATTAGCGGCCCGTGGTGAAACTGGCCCGCGATGAACAGTGTATTACTTTAGACCCATTAACGACCCGTGGTGAAATTGGCCCGTAATGAACAGTGTATCGCTTTATACCCATTAAGGGCCCGTTATTCAGTTGGGCCGTTTATAGCCCATATTATCTTTTGGCCTTCTCAGAGCCCATTTATTCTTGGGCTTATTTGCAGCATTCAGTTACTTATGACCCATTACTGTCATTTTCTGCTTGTGGGCCAAATTCAGCCCGTCGTTACAGTCGGCCCGTTTGTGGTCTGTTAGTTTGTTGGGCCATTTTCATAGCATCAACAAATACGGCCTATTAACGGCCCGTTATGGTCAGCCAATAAAACGTACGATTTCCATTATAGGCCCGTCTACGGCCCATTAAAGGCCAGTACAAGACCCATAAATGAGTCGGCGGCCCATGGATCCTACGTGACGTAGAAGGCCCATGGACCCTGCGAGACGTAGAAGGCCCATGGACACTGCGAGACGTAGAAGGACCATGGATCCTGCGAGACGTAGAAGGCCCATGGATCCTACGAGACGTAGAAGGCCCATGGATCCTACGAGACATAGAAGGCCCATGGTCGGGCGAGTTGGCCCCCGTTTGAACGATATAGCATATTCAAAGAATTATCCTACTCAATACTATCACCTCTAAAAAGCATACACTATACAACAAAGAGATCAAGGCATAGAAAGGTAGAATAATCCTACACTATACAATAAAGAAATTACAGCCGATTATACCCACTGGGCACTACGGTACGACATAGGTGATAATAAAGCATACACAAACAGCAAATTACACACACTGGGCAAATACGACTCATACATCATGGACGCGCATCAACTTAACTCCATTTGAACTATAATCTCTTCAGAAAATAGGATTGGCCGGATTCAGATAGCACAAATTTCAGTCTGCAAAATCTCCAATTCCTTCATGGTTACCTCGGTGTCTTGTTTCATTTTTTGACTCCTGCATCTAATACCTGCATGTCCAGTCTCAACTTGTTGATTATACGTTGACAATCATGTACATGTTGTCTTGCCACCTCTAGTTGATGCTCGAGAACATCAGCACATTCCAATTCCAATCCATAATCATTCGGTAACGGCCATGCCGCACTGCTCGCAGATTTTTGTGTTGATGTCACTTCATCCTGAAATGTTTCTGTAAGTACACATGACTAGGGCAAAAATATAGTTACAACAGTGAAGCGAACAAGACACTATTTTGTACTACATGGCAAAACAGGACTAACAATAATGTTACACGTCACTTTCACAAAAAAATGTTACACGTCATGAAGCATAAGTAGGTGATATTTTAAAAATTGTAAAAAAGATAGTCTGTGCAGCCTGCATACAGAAAACCCTCTTAGCTCACCAGAGGAGCATGATGTTGGGGCCCAATCGAAAACACAGACAAGTTACAAATTTAGATAGCACGTTGCGTATAAGTAAGCAAGTAGTTGGCCATTCTGTACCTCAATTAAAGCCTTAGGGAGCATAATGAACAGCAGAGGGTTTCATACAAACATACTACAGCAGGAAAAACTATGCAATCATTAGCATAGTATAAACTAGATTGTGAGCCTCATGCAATAATAGTTGGTTAATAGACTTCAAAGCTTCAGGCACACTTCGGCAGAGTAATTAAATGGTAAGGCCTTTAATTATGTCAACTAATAGTGATACAAGTACCGAACATCAGGCATAATTATTTGGGCATCTCATTAAGTGAGGACAAATAAAGCAATTGAAAAGAGAAAATTAACTATGCCTGAAACAAACAAGGAATTGAACTATTGAGTTGCATATAGTGACTTACCTTAGCAGGTTGAAGAGGCTCAGCGCAGCTCCTACTTCTCTTGCAGGGCTCCTTCCTAGCATCTTGTACATGGAAATCCTCAATCTTATCTTCATTGCACCCCCTCTGCAAGGTGACACAAACTAGTTACTCATCTCCTTGGAAGATAAATATGCACACTTTCCAGTCTGTGAACACAAAAGGATGAGATTATAACAGAACAACACCACATAATGAAACATGACGCATCTCTTGCACTTGCACACAATGAAATGAGCATTTACTATGTCTGCACTATGTAAAAACTAGGCATACCTTCGAACTGGATCTCCAGGTACTCTTGGAGAGCCTACTGTAGTGTACAACCAAACCTTTATTCACCTATGAGTTAGACAAGGCCCCACTACAGCAGCCCTTAGTGTTTAAATTGTTGACAAGCTCTATTAGAGTGTTAGGTCAAGAATAGCAAGTAATTAAAGCAAACAGTCCTAGTATGGCCGGCTGATGCAAACAAGCAATTGAACAGATGTGTGAGCAAATCTTACATATCAAGAAAAGAAGCAAAGAAGGAGGCTTAAAGACCATCACTTGACTTACCAGATTTAAGGGGCATTTAAACATCATGTGCAACGTATGAACTAACATAAACATTGCATATTCCAGATTCTACAATGGAATGCACATGTATTAGGTTATGCCATGTATGATGATGCCTAAATGTACAGATAGCAGGCAGGAGTGATTCATCATTGCACGCACAATTGAATTGCAGGTTAAGGGCCAGTTCGATTCCGCCTTTTCAGGGTATATTGTCAAAATAAGCCATAAAAGATGTAAAGAAGTCATTTTTGAGTTATGGGCTTGGGCTTAACTAATTTCGCTTTGGAGGGGGGTGTTTCGGGTAGAACCTCACTAAAAATTGAAGGGAAGGGGAATAGTGAAATGACTCTGTTGTCCGCCTATATTACACTCAAAATGCAACTGCTGATGCCTGTGTCACACCTGACCCTCAAGTAAAAACAAACACGCAAGCATTCATTGCCCAGCCCGCTTGCATCTCCTCTCCCCTTTCCCTCTACCTCGATCCCCTGCCTGCAGCACTAGGGTTCCTCCAGCGAGCCATCGCCACTGGTCGCATCTGGCCTGGTCCTCGACGATGCTATGTCTAGCTAGGCTACATGGCCGGCGGGTAGGGGCAAATCTCCCTGGCTGCTCCTCCCTCTGGCGCCACCCCTCATTCTCATGGTCTCCAGCAGCTGCTCCACTATGGTTCGTCCAACGCACTACTCCAGCGGGCGCTGCACAACTACGGCTGATGCCACACTATGGCAGAAGGCACCTTGTTCCCCCTCCCCTCCTCCCAGGGCATGGCCTTGAGGTGCTGTTGAAGGATGAGCTCATCCAACAAGGTGAGGATCTCCTCTGTTTTTTGCCAAATTTTCATTCTGATCCACTATATGATGAATTGCTATGAGCTGCTTCTGCTGCTGCTATATGATGCATTGCTATGAGCTGCTCCTGCTGCTGCTATATGATGAATTGCTATGAGCTGTTGCTGCTGTATGATGAGTTGCGATGAGCTGCTGCTGCTGCTATATGATGAATTGCTATGAGCTGCTGCTGCTGCTATATGATGAGTTGCTACAAGCTGCTCCTGCTGCTGCTATATGATAAATTGCTATGAGCTGCTCCTGCTGCTGCTATATGATGAATTTCTATGAGCTGCTGCTGGTATATGATGAATTGCAGACTGCTACTGTTGTATGATGAGTTGCTATGAGCTGCTGCTGCTATATGATGAGTTGCTACAAGCTGCTTCTGCTGCTGCTATATGATGAATTGCTATGAGCTGCTCCTGCTGCTGCTATATGATGAATTGCTATGAGCTGCTGCTGGTATATGATAAATTGCAGACTGCTGCTGATGTATGATGAGTTGCTATGAGCTGCTACTTCTGCTATATGATGCTTTCAGGTGGTGCTGCTATATGATAATAACCAGCCACTTGGACCATCGAATCTCAACAAATAATTGTTCTTCATTTAAATGTGGGTCATGCGTTTTTAGTTTAAATTAGGCAATGGGATCTCTATGGAAAACATTGACCAAAGTAGATTGTGCCAAGTAGATGGTATCTTTGTATTTGCATTTTGAGCAAATAGTGATGGTCTGTTTTCCTATCATATTAATTACTGCACTGGGTTCAATTTGTGATGTTTGCAAGTCAAATTAATTTCCATATGTGCAGCAAAATGAAAAATATATATAATGCAATCTAGACTTTCCACTGATCATACCAAAGATAAGCTGAAAACGCAATGAAAAGAACTGGTTGGCGTATTACATGGAGCTTATATTCACAGGTGCTTATTTTCTTAGGATAACTCGTAATAACTGTCCCTAAGAAACTTGGCTAATAGAACTGGCATACAAATAACATGTCACGATGATTGCAATGGAGGAGTGACGTACCATAGCACACTGTATAGGCTCACCGCTGCCTCTCCTTTTTTTGCGATGTTCCATGAAATTGCCACATACATCTTGTACTTTTTCATTGTGTAACCCTATCTGCAAGTTGACACGGCTAGTTTCAGACATCTCTACATGATACTACATTGCATATCCCTTGCACATATTTAAACCACCAATTAACGATTGTGTGCGTACCATAAACTAGCCATGACTCTGTATGCTGGACTGGCAGGCACTCTAAGGGAGCCTAATGTAGTGCACTGGAATTCCTACATGCCACCTATGATTTTGTGTAATGTACTGCCCCTGTTCCTAAATATATGTCTTTGTAGAGATTCTAGTATGGACCACATACAATGTATATAGATGCATTTTCGAGTGTAGATTCACTCATTTTGCTCTGTATGTAGCCTATAGTGGAATCTCTAGAAAGACTTATCTTTAGGAACGGAGGTACAAGGTAGTATCATGTATGACATCTACATATCTAATTTAGCAGCCAGTAGTAGAAATCATTGTCTACACAAAGGGATTACTGGTCGAAAATCCTAGCAAAGCACGCTGGCAGGCACAGAACAATACAAGAGAGAGAGACGTGCTTACAAGATCATAGCAATGCCTCAGTCCAGGATCTTGGTTGGCCAAGCTGTTAGATCCAGAAGAAACATCGTCCTTGTAGTTTTTGCCAGCTGCATAACAGGTAACAGCGACCGGTTAGTATATTTGAAGTACATCGGGCAGGTGATGCTGGACGGGTTTAAAGGTGACAAGTACCTAGGCCATGGCGGGTGTTTGGCATCTCTCCAGACGGTGGGAATCAGGTTAGAAACGTCGAGGGTGATGACGCTGCGCTGGCTGTCGGGGTCCGGTAAGGAGATCTAGAACCGTCGAGTAGGGTGTTTGTGGAGCGGCTCTGGTAGGGTGGACTACGGTGTGGGTGAAGGGATCTGTGGCCGTGCACGAGGGCGTAGGTGAAGCTGCTCCGGTGGTTGGGTTAAGGATGGTGTCGACGACGCAGATCTGCGGCCGTGGACGGGGCGTCATAAGCTGCTCCGGTGGTTGGGTTAAGGATGGTGTCGACGATGCGGATCTGCGGCCGTGGACAGGGCGTCAGAAGCTGCTCCGGTGGTTGGGTTAAGGGTGGTGTCGACAATGCGGATCTACGGCCGTGGACGAGGCGTCAGAAGCTGCTCTGGTAGGTTGGATGAGGGTGCGAGGAAGCGGATCTGAGGCCGTGGACTTGTGAGTTGGCAAAGCGGCCCCGGTAGGGTTAAGAATGGTATAGGCGAAGCTACTCCGGTAGGGTTGACGCTGGTGTCGGCGAAGCAGCTCCGGTAGGGTTGAGGAAGGTGTCGGCGAAGCGCCTCCGGTAGGGTTGAGGAAGGTGTCAGCGAAGAGGATCAGAGGCCGTCAACGGGGGCGTCGGTGGGGCGGCTTCGGGGTGTGTGGATGAAGCGTCTCCGGTGGGGAGTACGAATGAGCCGCTGTAGATGCGCGACGGTTGACGAGAGTACCGGTGAAGCAGATCCAACGTCGTGGACAAGGCCGGCACTGAATGGGTTGTGGTACAGTGGTGGATGAGTAGTCTACTTGTTTCTAGGAGAGGTGGGAGGGGTAGATGCGGCCGCAGAAGCAGATCCGACGAGGTGGACGCCGCTGGCAGTGAATGGGCTATGGTACGCCGGTGGATGAGCAGTCTAGGGTTTCGAGAGGGAGGGGAAAAAGGGCGATGAAGTACGGACGGCGTGATGTAAGATGCTCTGGTGTTGTGGAGTTAGTCGTTTTTGCGGGAGGAGGGGAGAAGAAATGGGGGTGGCGTGTAGTGGGGGGAACCGGAAGTTACCAAAGCAGCCCCGACCTATCATGTAGATGAGGGCGGTATTGTAATTGTTGGTCTCCGTGCACCAAGGACAAAAGGGGGATTTCGCATGCTAAAGACTAAGGTGGCGGAAATTTTAGAAGGAGGCGGGAGATTTTGCCGCCCGCGGGATCGTTCGTATCCAGTTTTTCAACTAATTTTGGATCGTGCTAGTGGGAAGGTCATGCTAGACTGTGTACACGGGGCGCGCATCAGCAGTTAATAACTGGTGTGAAGTCCACCCCAGAAAAAAGACAATAACTCGGGATGATGCGCCGATAACTTGGAAGTTCACACGGCCCGGCCAATCGTACGGGTGTAGTGGCGCATTCACAAAAAAAGGGATCAAACGCTCAACCTATGTATTTCTCGTGTAAATAGATAATTCAATGCCATTGGTTATTTACTTTAAACATAATGCATTGACGTGTTAGTGTAGAGGCGCACAAAAAGAAATGGATATTGTAGTTAGCTACTTAAAAGTGTTACCTCATATGATTACATAGCCTCCATTTCATAAATTGCGTAACCGTTGAATTCATATATGAATATTACATATATATTACTTCAAAATAGAAACTTAAATCATCCAAGACTAATGAATTTGAATGCAAGAGTAACAATGGTGCATGTGCATGATAGCTACATTGGTTGTTTGAAGAAACATCACTGTAACTTTGGCATGCACAACTGAAAAAGGTTTATTTAAATAGAAAAAAATGTGATATGTGAGTGTCCAATCTTTATAGCGTTGAATCGATATTGTACCTTTGGCCACGATACAAAGTAGATATTGACTTATGTTCAAGCGATGCACGTCCACGGTCGCTAGATAGTGATACGTGAATGAATTGTGCAATCTCTCTCACACGCATACATATCTCATTTCCCCGTGGGCGTCAGAATCACACGCGCGCACTTTGTGTATTTCTCTCCCTCCGTCAGGGTTAAATTCATCTTTCTACCCCATCCTACAAGTCTCTCACACAAAAACACACACGCTCTCTATGTCTAACACGCCCACCCCTTTAATTCCGCCCACCCACATCCACTAATGTCTCAAAGTATAATAATGTCTCTCACACATATGCTATCTACCTATCCCTTAATATAGCTAGATATGTGTCACACAAACTCCTTCTCCCTACTAGCAAGATGCCCATGTGCGTTGCACGGAACATCAAGATGTATTTGTATGAGAAGTTTATCTTGTGGGGGAAAAGGATGAATGAGGGAATGCCTTATTTGCAAACGCGGAGAGGGGTGTGGGTATCTTTTTGCAAAATTGCCATATTTTCCTTCATGTCCGTTGGATATAAATCGGATGGCCTATATTACAAGATGGCAGGAACACCATCATCACCAACTCTGTTTTTTTATAAGAGTAGAGATATGTGAGTGTCACTGCCCCCTCCCCCCCACACACACTTCCCAACACCGAAGGAGTAGGGTGACACCTTGATCTTGATACTAATCTATCGACTGGCTTCTCTCTCAAACATACACACACACACACTACCCGGCACCGAAGGAGTAGGGTGACACCTCGATCTTGATACTAATCTATCGACTGGATTCTCTCTCAAACATACACACACACACTACCCGGCACTGAAGGAGTAGGGTGGCACATCGATCTTGATAATAATCTATCGACTCCTCTTTCAAACACACACACACACACACACACTTGCTAGTTGTGCCTCTGTGCCTACCGCGCACACTCTCGATACGTCTTTCTCTCCCTCCCCCCCAACAATGACAGCAGAAGGGTGACAACTCGATCTGATCATAATCTGTCAATTGGTTTGTCTCTCAAACATTGTGTCTCGGTGCCTCGCTCGGTAGCCCCCTCGATATGTAGACATCTCGCGCGCGCACAACTGTAGTGACGATGACACTGAACCCAGTGTGCCTTGTTTTTACCGGCCTCATGTGATAGTTTTCACCCTGTTTTTTGTTAATTAACAAGGCAACCTTTTCTTTGTTACTACTCCCTCCATTCCAAAATAGATGACTCAACTTTGTACTAACTTTAGTATAAAGTTGGGTCATCTATTTTGGAACGGAGGGAGTACTAGTGAATCTGAAATCATTCGGGGCAGACATAAAACATATCACTTCAACCCAATTATCGCAGCAACTACTTTAAAAGAAATTAGCTAGCTGCCCGTGCGTTGCACGGAACATCAAGATGCATTTGTATGAGTAGTTTATCTTGTGAGAGAAAATGCCGAACGAGGGAAAGCCTTATTTGCGAACGTGGAGAGACGTGTGGGTATATTTTTGCAAAATTGCCATAGTTTCTTTCCTATCCGTTAGATATAAATCCGACGGCCTATATTGCAGGATGGCACGCACACCATCATCACCAACTCTGTTTTCTACTCCCTCTGTCAAATACTTGTCATCAAAATGGATAAAAATAGATGTATCTAAAACTAAAATACGTCTAGATACATTTCCTTTTATCCATTTTGATGACAAGTATTTCCGGACGGAGGGAGTATTTGTCTTTTTAGAGATTTCAACAAGTGACTTTGACCGGACCTTACCAACATACTCAAAAAAGTAGTCCATAATTTTGATGTTACCCTCTTTTCTTGGCGGTGCAATGCCATCTGGATACCTCATAAATAAATCAAGGACAAATCTGACCCCTTCCTGAAAAGACATGCGTAGCAAAATGAGTGAATCTACACTCTAAAATATGTCTACATACACATCCTTATGTGGTAGTCCATTTGAAATCTAAAAAAGACAAATATTTAGGAACGAATGGAGTATATATAAGAGTAGACATGGAGATATATCTCCAGCATGGTCTACAACAAAAATGTGCTGGGCTGGTTAGCACCGGATGCTCGCAACGCGATGACACGAGTTCGAATTTTGTCTTTTAACTTTAGATTTGTATATTATATATTACTCTACTTATTTAATATATACTTCTTTCGCTACTGTACTGATAGTGGAACCCACAGAGTACTTAGAATATTAAGGATGGACTTGTTTCTTTTTAACTTTCTGTGCGAAGCTGTAGCCACCCTGCAAGTCACGTGTACACTGTACATGCAATTAACTTTTTATAGAGGGACAATCATACAGGCAATTAACTCAAATGGATTGGATGTCACTCTATTATTTCTAGCATAAAGAGCATCTCCAATGGCAGCCGGCAAATTTCCTACCGCTTCCTTCCGCGGAGGACGACATCAAACGCCAGCGGCATACATTTTTACAACTCTAACCAACCAGATGAAATTCATGCAAACACGGACTGATTTCATATAAGCATGAAGGATGTCATATAAAAAAGCCGGATCTTCATATAAACATGATGGATATCATTACATTTACATGAACTAAGAGGTGCCAATCCGGCTCTCTTGTATAATTAATACTCCCTCCGTCCGGAAATACTTGTCCTAGAAATGGATATAGCTAGACTTATTTTAGTTCTAAATGGTCGCCCGCGGATCCCTTTGTCTTCCTCATGTCCGTCAGACACTTGCGAGGTCGATGAAGGTCCTCGGAAGAGACGAAGCAGCAAAGAAACCACCTGAATCCGCGGTCGTCGCCTCGGCAGTGGCCTTCATGGGTCCCAAGTGGCGGCGGCCTCCCGTGTTCTACTTCTCCTTGATGATGGCGGCGGACAGGGAGAAGCTGGCCACCGACTGGTCGCTCTCCATGCACCCGACTTCTGTCTCTGTCTGCATGGCGCTGCCGCAGGCACGGGAGGCGTGCCCACAGACACAGGAGGCACGACCACCGTAGACACTAGTGGCGCGGTACGACGCGGCAGCGACGGCGCCCGTGCCGGCGTGGAGCAACTCGCCACTCCTCATCGAGCTGAACTGGAGCGGTGAGTTGCTGAACCACGCGCCTGCTTGGGGCGGCAACTGGCTTCGTCGGGCCAAGCGGGGTTGGTGAAGCACCGAGCACCCTCGCCCGCATCCGGAGGGCTCGGCGGGCCACCCAGCCGGGTAATATGCCGGAGAACGGCTCATCGGAAGCCATCGGAAGGGTGGAGAAATGGTGAAGGAGGAGATGGGGGAGCAGCGGAGGGGTGCAATTCTTGCCCGCTGTTTGGCTGGCCTCGTGTAAATAGAGGGCGGACGGTAGGATCTTGGCCGGCGTTTGGCCTCGTTTAAACTGAGGGCGGACGGGAGGAGCTCGGCCGGTGTTGCGTTTAATTCCGGCCCGCTCATGAACAGACGTGTGGCGGAGTAGGATTCTCGGTTTGCATGCGGGTTTAACGGAGGGGTTTAATGGAGGCGCCGGGCGTGCAGCGGGCGGTGCAGTACTATTCGATTTGACAGCATTAATGAGCCGTCAAATCACAAAGGCCCTCGCCTCTCGTGGAACCGACCGAGCTAGACTGCCCCACCCTCTAGCCTTTTAAAAAATGTATATACTCCACTTTTGTACAGTTGTAGTATCGATGGATTGCTCCATGGAGCAAAACTTGAAATTAAAAAAAAGGTGGTACATATAGAGAGCGCTCGTGAACTTTTATAGTTTATAGGTCCCTTTTATAGTTTGTGCCAAATTTTGACTAAAGATTTAACTAACAAAATGTTAATGCATGTCAAGAAAAATTATCTCATTGGATTCGTCTTTGAACATAGTTTTGAAAAATATAATGTTTGGTGACATGGGTGAACATTTTCTTAGTTTAATCTATGGTCAAAATTTGGCACGAAATACAATGGGGACCAATAAACCCGGAGAGAGGTAGTAGTAACATAAGTGTGGTAACATGCAAAGCTTCATTTATTAGGTTATAGACTCATATTGCATTGGGACATGTGATGTTACAATAACTAGCCACATAAGCAAATTTGCTGAGTTGGACTCGATGTTACTGCTGAAGTTACTCCCACGGTGGCTAGTCTTACTAGTATTTGGTTTTCGTAAGATGACTTATAATACTCACCTAGACGGAGGGAGTATTCGATTTGACAGCGGGTGGCGCAGTTCCCGATATGCCTTTAATGCAGACGAGGGAGGGAGTAGCGGTTCCCGATATGTTGAATGGCCAATGCATCCTCCAATTAATGCATGAGGGAAGTAATGGGAGGAGGTCCGGGAAAAGAGGCTGCACGATGTGAATGCAACGCAGTTTGCCCTCATTGCCCTCATATAAAGGCGCCCCTCCTCCGTTCTAATGCATCTACCACATCATACGCACCTAAGCACTTGCCTAAGCACCTACACTAAGCGCAAAAGAGCTCGCTCCAGACCCATGGCGGCGATGCGCGTGAACGGCTAGCGGCTATGCCAGATGGTCCACGATGCCGGCCTGCGGCATGGCACCGAGGATCGTCTCCAGACGGTGTTGGAGACCGGCTGGTGGATGGCCGCCGTCGATGCCAACTACGACTCTCAGTTGGACCAGATGATCGTTGCCACTAGCAACAAGTTCACCGTCCTCAAGAAGCTCGCGGACGACATCGCCGTACTCCTCCAGCCAGCATGCCCGGGCTCCTCATTGCCTGCCACCCTAATCGGCCTCCATGGCCGGAACCTCTTTCAAGCACTGGTGGCCCTGCGACTGCCCGCCGACGCCACGAAGAATGTCCACCTGGAGGTCGCGCTCGCCGCGAGGCGCCTCACCCTGCAAGAATTCGTCAACCTACACATCCACGCGTACGAGCAAATAGTGTACATAGTTATCTACAAGGCCAGTGAGGACGCTACGACGTTGGCCTTCCTTAACCGGCTGGAAGCCTTGGATGCCTTTGTTGAGAAGCACCTCGACCTCGCCACAAAAGCCGCCGCTCCTTAGCCGCCGGACGGTGGCCCGGCGCACTAAGTTGAGGAGGAGGTCGTACGTTCGTGGATCCATCTTTCTTCTTGCCTTCTGTAACCACCACTGCGATCGCATCATCCTGGCCTTAATTCTTATTGTGCTATTGCATTCTCGTTCCAGTCAATACCGACATGTGCGATCCCTTTGCTTAATTATATGCATCACTGTAACTAGTACTCCATCCGTCAATTTATAAGTTGTGCTTACCTTTTCCATCAACTTCGTGCAACGCGCGGGCATCTTGCTAGAAACACTAGAATATGTCTATATAATCCGTATGTGATAGTCCATTCGAAATCTCAAAAAAGACAAATATTAGGTATGGAGGAAGTAATATATTAGGAGTATATCAAAACAATAGTGATTTCTTTCAAGTTTGTGAACAAATACTACTATTCTACTAATTTGGATCCGTCGCAACGCACGGGCACATTGCTAGTAAAAGGAAAAGGCCTGCCACATTCGCATCGCACCCCCACACGCCCGGGAATCGGGAGTACAAACGGCCCGTCCGGCACGACACATAGCTTAGGGAAGGCGTGTTGCCTAGCAGTGGTGGAGCTTGAAGCAAAATGTTGGGCATGCCAGTCTAGCCAGGCTATAGAAATTACCCTTGCGTTGACGTTCCATGCCTCAAAACTGGATGTACAACTACGAAAATCCTGCTAGGTTGGGCGGGCCAGGGCACGTGTTGGCCCTCACGTAGCTCCGCCCCTGTGCCTAGCATTTTCACTTTCATGTGGGACCGCCCATTGAGCAAACCGACACCCCGCCCGCCACCGGGTTGGAAAACAGAAACAAGGGGAAGATCTAGCTGTAGCACGGAAGCCAAGAAATTTTGTGTCAGACGGGGCTCGTTGATAGAGAAGGAGCATTCCGTATTAGTACCACTCCTACCAAGTTAGTACTCCTAGTACTATTATATTACTAGTACTACCACTATACAACTAGTAGATACGTGCACGGCACAACATCGTAGGGACAAAAAATGGGAAGATCTTGTTTTGGGTGATTTATCTTTTTTTCAATCAATGTAGTATGAATAATATGATGTGGGGGGCACCCATGAAGCTTATGTGGCTTGGTTGCATGGCTACAGAAGGTTAGAGAAAAATAAATAGATAATGTGTTTAGAGTGCACTCCACTAAATAGATATACTTTGGATCCATTGCAACGAACCGGCACATCTATATCTATACCCCCTATATAGTGTGTGAAAAACTTTGAAAGTTGGTCATTGGATGAAGCCAATCCGACGGTACAAAGATGGCAAATCCGAGCACTACTGGCCATTGGATATCATCCACCAGATTCTGCCACATGTATAATCTAGAAGACTCCATGGTTGAACTTAATTCATGACTAACTTTGCCACAACTAAGCTCAGGCAAAGTTATTAATAAGTTCTTCAAAATGAGAGCCACAAGTTGGCAAGCCTAAGGGAATCTTGCCACATTTTTTGTGTGTATGTCATGTGGGGCTAGTGTGGCTTGCCTAAGGTGTGGCTTGAACCAAACACTCACCTAAGTTAATCAAACTTGCCTAACCTTACATTCCACCAAATTTTGCCACAAGTTGGCAAGCCTAAGGGAATCTTGCCACATTTTTTGTGTGTATGTCATGTGGGGCCAGTGTGGCTTGCCTAAGGCGTGGCTTGAACCAAACACTCACCTAAGTTAATCAAACTTGCCTAACCTTACATTCCACCAAATTTTGCCACAAGTTGGCAAGCCTAAGGGAATCTTGCCACATTTTTTGTGTGTATGTCATGTGGGGCCAGTGTGGCTTGCCTAAGGCGTGGCTTGAACCAAACACTCACCTAAGTTAATCAAACTTGCCTAACCTTAAATTCCACCAAATTTTGCCACAAGTTGGCAAGCCTAAGGGAATCTTGCCACATTCTTTGTGTGTATGTCATGTGGGGCCAGTGTGGCTTGCCTAAGGTGTGGCTTGAACCAAACACTCACCTAAGTTAATCAAACTTGCCTAACCTTACATTCCACCAAATTTTGCCACATGTTAGAATCCAGAAAACTCCACATGTAGAAGCATAATGCACAAACCACCAGATCTCATGCATGCAATGCACGTGTACCTTCCTACTAGTACTAGTAGTAGTAAGAAACAAATTCCAATTTTGGCACGAGCTCGTACTGCGGGAGCACCACAAGGCCTGCCGCAGGAGTTACATTTTCCTCTTGGGGCCCACGGGACCGAACTTCAGTGGCTTAGTGCCTGGCCTATGAGTCAATGACATGTGGGCCTTAAATGCGTCCGGCCCACATGTCATTCTCATGGTGGTGGCGTGGTTCGCGACTCACTCATTCGAGATGAACCGGCCGGTGGTGGCGTGGCCGTGGCGAGGGTACCACAGCTAGGCGTCGGGGCGTTACGAGGCGTAGATGGCCACACCGGCGGGTACTACCTGTAGTACATAAGTACTCCAGCTGAGGATTGATGCCCGGGACGAAATGTGTCACAGCCGCTGGATGAAAATTTGATGGTGCGGGAGTGAGCACAGCAGCGGAGCAGGCAAACCGCGTCCAATCAGGTGTGTCTGTGGTAGAAAGTTGATGGTCGCCGCAGTTCAGCTGGCCCGCATGTCATGCACACAAAGGCAGAGGAGCGGTGGGGCCGAGAGGGATGAAGGGCACGAACAATCCTACCATTCTGTCACTGACATGTGGGACCCATAAGCGTGGGTCTCACCTGTCAGCGAAGGAAAGGCAGGGCAAGGCAGTGATAGCCACGTCAGAGGATCCATGTCCACGTCGGGGGACGTCGTGCCATGGGTTGGAGCGGCGTCGTGGGAATCGCGTGTGGGTGTGGCAGTGGTAGAAACAAGAAACGTGATGGTCGTCGTGGTTCAACTTCCATGGACAAGCTGTCGTGTCTGCTGACACATGTATATCAAAACTAGAGTGTTTATATTTCAAGCACGTGAACAGGTATTATTCTACTAGTTTGGATCCATTGCAACGCACGAGCCAGCACATTGGTAGTAGTAGTGTCCATCTCTATCTCTAGAGGCCTTCCCTCGTTCATCCTTTTCTCTCACAAGATAAACTACTCATACAAATGCATCTTGATGTTCCGCGGAACGCACGAGGATGTTTCCTTGGGTGTCTCTCCAGCGCAGCGTGACCGTAGTTGCAAGTTGACGCCCCTTGAGATGCCGACGTCGAGGGGCACTCGGATTTCCTCCGATGAGCAGGTAAGATGAGTTTGATCACGTAGTAAATGCATTCTAAAGACTACTTCCGTGTCCATTTCCTAATTCTCCCCCTGCCCACTGTATCACAGGCTAGGCTCAGTGCGAGTGGAGATTAGCTTGCATATGTATGGGAGGGTACCAACATCAATTTGCACAACATTTACAACGGTGACACCGTTCCCGTAGAACCTTTGTCCAACATTGGGATCAGCCATGCAACGGACCACCGCATGAATTGGTACGATGGAACCACGGTGAAATTGAATAAAAGATAGCATGAACCTTGCACATGGCGGTCAAAGGCGGACCATGCTGTCTGCGGCCGATTTGTTACCGTACGAGTAGGAAGACGATGTGCTCCTTTCTAACCGCATCTTCGCGGTGACAAACCAGGGGACTTATTTTGTATGGGACACATCCTACGATATACTCCCTCTCTCCCAGTTTATTTGTTTTGAATCTTTTCGTTTTATAAGTTTCAAATTCAATTTAGAGCTCCCCATCACATGTTGAGATTACAATGTCCATTAAATCATTGCGTGCATGTGTAGTAAAGAAACAAATCTCGAGTTTGGCACGAGTTCGTGCTGCAGGAGCACCACAAGCCCTGGCGCAGGAGTTACATTTCCCTCTCAGGGCCGTCGGGACTAAGCTTCAGCGCCTTACTACACCTACCTTTGAGTCAATAACATGTGGACCCGATAGGTGACTAGTCCACATGTAATGCTCCCGAAGGCAGAGGGGCAGTGGGGCCAAGAGGGGTGAGCCACAGGTTGGGGGACGTGTGGTTTCATGGATTCGAGCGACGTCGTGGGAATCGCGGGTGGCTATGGTAGAAACTTGATGCTCGGCGCATTTTAGGTGGCCCACATGTCATGCACACAAAGGCAGAGGGGCGGTGCAGCCGAGAGGGGCGAGGCGCACGTCGGGTGGCGTGGTGCCGTGGGTTGGAGAGGCGTCATGGGAATCACGAGATGAAACGTGATGGTCGCTGTAGTTGAACTTCCATGGACAAGCTGTCATGTCTACGGACACATGCACTGTATACCGATCACTGGAAGGAGTAGCAGAGAAAGCTATATATGCAGATAAATAGTTCCTTATAGTCAAGCGGACCCATGCTACTACTCTGTTCCAAAGGCATGCACACCATCGAAATAGTCCATCTATATCAATATACACCGAGAGGGAATAATTTTTTTTACAAGAGAGGAAATAGTTCATCCATCCATAATGCCCTCCTGCTGGTGGAGCATTTTCTTCTTCTTCTTCTTCTTCTTCTTCTTCTTGTTCTCATTCTCTGTGGGAGACGGCTTTGCAACAAGCTCTTTGGACCTTGCAGCTATCTCGAAACTTACACGAGCATCGAGGGAAGCATATTTTATCCGCTCGTACGTCAAGGGATAATTCTCCCATCCAGACGACCTTAATGCCACCGTCTCGTCACCCTTCTAAAGATTTGTACCGAGCACAAAATTTGCTACGTTGAATAGGGATGGTGTCTGTTTAGCACAATCTTCTACAGGAATTTTGATTATGGTTTGTAGGTCAGTGATGCTTTTCAAATCAAGGTTGTACGACTCCAGCTTCTATTTGTCCCCTTTGATGGCTGCCCCACGGAAGTATACGTCCTCCCGAGACAAGAAATCGTGAAGGTCACCTGGTATGGAGGGCGAGTGTATGATGTGGTACACAAAAACATCATCTTCGAGCCATAGCTGAAGGACGGCGGCGCGCTGGATCTTCCCAAGGGCACGCTCTGTGTACTCTGCGTCGAGACCGATGACCCTCGTCTCTACCTTTTCGAGGGAGTTGGATACATTGTTGATCCACTCCCGAACAACCCTTGGGTTGACGGTGACGGTGGCAACTATGCGCATCGAGCCTTCGACGAGGACATGTTGGACGCTAAAAACCTGCATGTCGATCTCTTTCGCCATTTGGAACTGCTGGAACGGAGGGCCATGGTTTGGAGAATTAGGATTAGATGGCTAGTCTAACTGAAGTAGTAGATAATTATTTAAAGAGGTTAAAACAATGTGAATGTAGTGGGGTTTGGATGCAAATGAAGACGAAGGGGAGGTGAAGAAGCCGAGGCAAATGGTTCCCGATGGAGAAGTAAATGGGAGAAGTGGCGCGCAGGCTGTTGATTAGACGGCTAGGTAGACTAAACGAAAAGGCTATGCGGGTAGACTGAGGAGTCGTACCTGTTCGTGTATGTGCCCATCCTTCCTGATAGGTGGGACCTATGCAAACAGATAAAAAAATGTGTCGTAGCTTTTTTTTGAGCCCGTGAGTGGGAGACACAACATTCTCTAGTTAAGGAATACTCCCTCCGTTTAGGTGAGTATAAGTCACCTTATGAAAATCAGGTTTTCCCAAAACCTTTAGGCGTGGAGCATTAACTTCCTACTCGATCCCCTCCCAGCCTCGTTAGCCAGTGTTCTCTTCCTCTGCTGCCGCGTTCTACCTTTCCATTTTTCCTCTTCTCAAGTGTGGAACGATTTGCATGCCGTCCTTGATGCACCAGAACGACCACTGCATGCATCGCGGCAGGGCGTTGATTGGGCATGCACGAGAATTTGGTTCTGCTTGCAATATGGATGATACCTGAACGATGAAGTGAACATGCATGCTAGCACGGGAGACCTATTTCCGCTATACAATACTGGAGTACTCATGTTCCTACTACTAGTAGTAGTAGTAGTAGTAGTAGTAGTAGTAGTAGTAGTAGTAGTAGTAGTAGTAGTACAACTGTGGTACACTTGATGGTCAAAATACTATTCATCCGGTCCTCACAATGAAGTGACAACACCCTGCGCCTCACACTAGTCCAGGCGAGGCGGTGTGTTCGGGTTACCAAAGTCAGCCTCACCCTGTGCACTGTGCAATCTGTCACCGCTGATGTACAACACATGGCGCCTCGCCTCGTCTCCCTCTCCGCTCCCATAGCACCACTCCATCTCCATCTCCTTCTCCGTCTTCGTCTCCGTCTCCATCTCACTGTGCCCCCATGTACCGTCGCCTCACTCGCCTCCCCCAGTACCACTATTCCCTCGCTAGGCGCTCCAGCACCGACATACTTCTCCCCCGTAAATCAAGCCCCCTTCCAAACTCCACCATGGCCGAACGCGAACCGCGCAACATCCATATGAGCCGCGATTGGAGCAATCTCCCCAGTGACATCCTCGACCTCTGTTGTTCGTGTATGGATATGTTGACCGCCCTGCGGCTGGCTGCATGCTCGAGGGACATGCACACGGCCATTATCGAAGCGAGGCCTAAGCTTTTCAAGACACCCTGCTTGCTGCTATCTGGTCTTGCGAGATTGGCTCACCATGATATGGAGGCGTGCATGATGCCCCCCGACTTCAATCCGATCTCCATTAGCCGAAACTTCTTTGCAGGTATGTAGTGTGTCGCCGTACATCATTTCCCTCGACATCGATCTGATCACCATCGCCGGAAACTTCTTGGCAGGTATGTACTGGGTCGGCATGAACTCCCACTGGATGGCTGCCTTCAGAGAAGACGGTAAAAAGTTGGTGCTCGTGAACTTCCAGACCTCCCATGAGATTATCCTTCCTCCGTTGGATTATATAGAGTATTACCATCGCGGTACAAGTCATCTAGATTACTATGTCAGTTGGACGGACCTTGTTTTGCAGAAGATTGTAATCTGCCAAGTACCCACATGACATGTGAATTACGCAGACTTCAAGCTAATTGCCTTGTTCGACCACGGACTCGCCTATCTTTACGCTGGTGCCTTTTTTAGCTAGAGACAACTCAGCTCGCAGTGGATCATCGTCAAAGCTGATACACACTTCTGTGATGCTATTAAACACAATGGCATCATCTACGCGATCGACAAAGCAGATGGCACCACGTATTGCTGGGACGGCGCGTGTAAGTTGTTTCCGTCTCATGTTAATGATGACGCCATGACACTGTTTGAACTTTTTTTGATGATTGGCATATCCCTGTTTGAGCAGAATTTGAGTAGAACTATGGCAATATATTAGAGATGCCGTAAATCAACTATATTTGGAATGAGTTAATTCATGCGATTGTGACCATGTCATTACAGCCAATTTGTACCCTGAATAATCAAACGGTTAGGAATATATGGATATTATCCTTATTTTACAGTAATCTATATACTACTACTAAATATGAGTGTGTATCAATCGTCATGTTAGTTTCCTCATTTTCATGATGTAGAAACATGCACCACACTGTTGGTTTCATCTAACC
The DNA here is from genome assembly GCF_018294505.1 of Triticum aestivum. NCBI lineage: Eukaryota > Viridiplantae > Streptophyta > Magnoliopsida > Poales > Poaceae > Triticum > Triticum aestivum. Next base: position 420,879,577 of record NC_057804.1, read on the forward strand.
ATACATTAGGGAAGTAAATATGCATATGGAGAACTCTATATTTGGAAGTTGTGAAATCCTGCAATGCTTACCATGTGTACATACCTATATTCGCCCTTCAGCAATCAATGACTAGAATAATATCCTCACAAAATTTTTGCCCACAGAACACAAGTATATAACAATGCATGGTCTGTTAGTTACCTTGAAGAATTTGTTTGTGAGGACAGAACATGATTACATAACATGCATGACATGGTAGTTTCCTATGAAGAATCGATTGCGAGATAACATGAGTATAACCATGCATGGCACTTCTATATTTTTGTACCCAGTATACATTTCCCTGTATTTTCCTCCCAGTTCCAACAGGGACATATCAATGTTGTTTCTTGCATTATCCTACTCATACTCTGAACAATGTTGATCTTACATTAACAATGCCTGTCCTTTTTGATATGATGCAGTGTCCCTACAATTACCGCCCTTTGTAATTACACCACCTTTGCCAAAAACAGGGAAGCACAACCGGTTCCTCGCTCGATCAGACGACTGCAAAAGACTGATGATCATTCGGACACATGAGCCGGAAAAGTTATATTGCAAAAACCCCACTGTATACAAGCACCGTGTAATACGTGAGTATCCGGACAGTGGCTGTTACGTCTATGAGCAGGATACCAGCTTGTTGGGGCCTTTAGGATTTTTTAGTTGGAGGCGGGTAAACAGCCTTGGTTCACACTCTCTGTTTCTCGGACTCAATTATCCGATTAACCAGGAGATCACCGTTGGCAAGGACCTTGATGGCAGAGAGGCTCTGTTTGGTATGGAAAATTGTGTCTACACGGTGAGCCCTAGGAGTTCGGGAGCATACTTCCCTGATTGTCAAGGATACAACCTGCAGCCAAAAGAAGGTGAGAATGACAAAGGCATCCGGATTAACTTTGATCCTTGGAAGTCTCAATTACGACAGGCAGTGATGTGGTTCAAGCCTTCAGGTTGATAGGTAATTGGGTTGTTGCATCAAAAGGGTGGAGTACTGGTGTCTCCGGATCACTGGTCGCTGAAGCAGGGCTGCAAATTATGATGGTGTTGGATCATCTCTTCGAATGACTTTGTTGTCTTTGCTGCTGGTTCTGGATGGGTAGTTCTTTCTTGTGTTATGCATATTCCTTGTCATTTGGTCATCCTTGTCTATGTCACTCTTTCTATGTAATAGTTGCTTCTGTTTAGAATGTCATTCTCGTCTGGATCACGAGAGTCTGAGCGCTGCAGATGGGTACGTTTTGGTGGTGTAGCAAGACTTCTTATGAACTATCATGTCTTGCTGTTTATGTCAGTAGTAGTCACTAGTCAGTGTTTGAATGTTGTATATATCGTTGTTTCGAACTGTTTATTGTCTCGAACTACTGGTGGGCTAAATGAGGGCATCACCATTCTCCAGTGTTCAGAGTATATCTCCTTTTTTTCAAGTTATATAATTTGAGCTCACTGTCTTTTCGATGATGTACACTTGTTTGGGCCAGTGAGGTGTCCTTGGATATGGGCCGAGTAGTAATGCAATGCCAAACAAGTCAATTATGACTCTCGGGCCGGGCTCTCAAAAGATCCTGAAAAAAAAGGCCAGGCTCTCCAAAAAAGAAAGAATAAGGACTCTTAGGCCGACATGTGGGCGCCACCAGTGTTTTCGTGCGCTTGTGCGCCGAGAGCATATTGGCGCGTGCTCGAAATTCATGCTACCTTTTCATCCCCGGTCTCCCGCCCCTCCCCCACATATGGAATCTCGATTCCTACTCCAGTTCCCCCAAATCCCCCTTGTCGGTGTCAAAACCGGCGGATCTCGGGTAGGGGGTCCCGAACTATGCGTCTAGGCGGATGGTAACAGGAGACAAGGGACACGATGTTTTACCCAGGTTCGGGCCCTCTTGATGGAGGTAAAACCCTACGTCCTGCTTGATTAATATTGATGATGTGTGTTACAAGAGTAGATCTACCACGAGATCAAGGAGGCTAAACCCTAGAAGCTAGCCTATGGTATGATTGTTGTTCGTCCTACGGACTAAAGCCATCCGGTTTATATAGACACCGGAGAGGGCTAGGGTTACACAGAGTCGGTTACAATGGTAGGAGATCTACATATCCGTATCGCCAAGCTTGCCTTCCACGCCAAGGAAAGTCCCATCCGGACACGGGACGAAGTCTTCAATCTTGTATCTTCATAGTCTTGGAGTCCGGCCGATGATGATAGTTCGGCTATCCGGACACCCCTAGTCCAGGACTCCCTCAGTAGCCCCTGAACCAGGCTTCAATGACGACGAATCCGGCGTATGTTATCTTCGGCGTTTGCAAGGCGGGTTCTCCTTCATGCTCCATGTGTTTGCCAGATAGTGTCCGGTTGCTTCATAAATGTTGCGCTCCTTGGCTTCCACGTCCAATAATGGCCTTCTTCCACGTGTTGTACGAATGCTAAAAGCCAGGGTATTCTTACGTTTTTAGCCCCTAGCTGCGCGAATAAGCTGCCTATAAGAGAGGCGAGGATCCAGATCCAAATCACACCATCCTCCTTCCGCAAGTACTCATCGAGGCGCATCTGACAAAAAATCCATTCCAACATGGATAGTCGACGCGGCTCCTCTTCTCGCGCTCCCAGTCCTCAGCCAGGAGATTGGAGGAGATGCTCAGTCCCGCATAGCGAGTTAGTGACGCTCCAAGCAGAGGGATACCTTCCCCCAGCCTTTATGGTTCCGGTTCGAGCCGGACTGGCCACCTACAAAGGTGGGAAGCAGGCGGAGAGCGTCCCCAATCCCTCCAAAGGAGAGCGGGTATACTTCGTCCCCTACTTAATAAGGGGACTCGGATTTCCCATACATCCGTTTCTCCGGGGGCTCCTGGAGTTCTACGGACTCCAACTTCACCACCTCACGCCTGCCTCTATTTTGCACATCGCGGGCTTTGTAGCTCTTTGCGAGCTGTTCTTGGGCATCGAGCCCCATTTTGTGCTGTGGAAGAGGCTGTTTTGCCTCGTACCCCGTTCTCACGAGGGGTCGATATATCAAGTGGGTGGAGCCGAAATATGGCTGTCAGGACCCCGACTCAATGTCACATCGATCTAGCCTGTAACACCTCATATCACTTTGCGGCCTCACGCACGGTATTCCCACGGGTGTCGCCTTACTTTTGCCCAGGACCGTTTGCGCCTTTTGGCTCACGTATATGATGATGTCGCTAGCATCCATATGATAAGGAGCCCGGGCTGACATGTCTAGTCGTAAACCCAAAGTGGCACAGACTTATAGGAACAGGCATCCATGACCCAGCATCGAACGTGTCGGTCATCAGCAAGTGGGTCCGGGCTGTAGCACTGGGCTAGCAGGACTCCGGTAAACCGGGCTGTAGCGGGCTAACAGGGCTCCGGTACTCAATGCGTGACATTTCCCCGAAGGGACAGACACAGGAACGAAGAAGGACACATGCCGGCCAGCCTAAGTGTTCCGGAGCAGTAGCAAGCTACCATGGCTCAATGGAAACACTAGGAGACATTTCCCGGTAAGAGAGGCTACTAAAGATAAACAACTAGATAGTCAGATCCCACACATACCAAGCATTTCAATCATACACACAATATGCTTGATATGTGCAAATACAACAAGGCATCACAACATGACTCTACGACACAAGTACCTTATTTAAAGGCTCAAAGAGCCATACATAACATACATACAAGTACGTGTCACACGACCCACATTCAAGTCATACAGTCATACAAACCAGCAGCGGAAGTAACTTGTCTGAGTACAGACAACTAGTAAAATAAAAGAGGCTTGGAAAGCCTAGCTATACTACGTGGACCTTCACAAGCTCAGGATTACCACCTGGGCCTTAGTCTACCCGTCGATGTCAACGTCTACGAAGAACCCATCAGAAGGGGTTGCAGCGTCTTCTGTAAAATGTAAAGTATAGCAACATGAGTACAAAGGTACCCAGCAAGACTTACGTCAGATCCTACATACATGCACATTATCAAGAAGGGTTGGTGGAGTTATTGCAGCAAGCCAGCTTTGACTCTTGGCTAAACTATCCTACGAGACACCAACTTGAAATGGTTTTTGCGCACACGAGTCCACTACTCACCACTTCAATACACTACCGAGAATCCACCTCCGTCTTCCTACGGAGGGGCCATCCTCGGCACTCACGCTTATCTTGAAGCTTTTAGTAGTTTCCAGTTTACTTGTCTATGAACTGTATAGGCAACCAAGTAGTCCTTCACCGCGGACGCGGCTATTCGAATAGATTAGGTTAACCCTGCAGGGGTGTACTTCTTCATACACGCTCTCACCACTTACCGCCGTTTACACGACATGTACTCGGCAACCTTCAAGCGGAAGCCCAACGTGGGTGTCGGCCACGACCTACCTAATCACCTAAGTCTCCAATCCAGGTTTATCGCCTATCCAGGTTCCATCCGCAGGGAGTCCGGCCGAGGTTTCCCATACGGCCCCGAACGATGTGTACAGGGTTCCCGAGATACCTAACGGGTATCCGGTACACCGTGCCACGTACCTACCGCATCACAGCCCACCCCTACGGTCAGCGCTGTCCACGGCCTCCAGTAGGCTACAAACACCAGAAACTACTTGCAACTCCTGGACAGAGAACTAGGGTGAATAAGAAGCCGAGAGGGTCCATTGGTTTCGGGCCCAATGCATGGTAGTAGCTGATTCTTAAATCACACATACAGATCTCAGTGCTTAAGGTCGGCTTCAATGAAACAACCCACCATGTACTCCTACATGGCCTCTCATCGATACCTTTACTAAATCGTGTTCACCACATCACTCTCAATACCGGCATGATCATTTCACTCTAGCCCATCACCCAGATGAACCAGACCTGACACGACTCTAAGCATAGCAGGCATAGGAAGGTAGGAACAACACATACATATGGCTCAACCAACTCCTACACATGCTAGTGGGTTTCATCTAGTTACTGTGGCAATGACAGGTCATGCAGAGGAAATGGGTTCAACTACCGTAGCACACAGCAGTTTGAAACGCGTTGTCTTAATGCAGTAAAAGAGAGCAGAAGCGAGAACATGGGATTGTATCGATATGATCAACTGGTTGGTTGCTTGCCTGATGGGTCGGTGCACTGATATTGCTCTTCGTTAGGGTAATCACGGTACTCCTCGGGGGCAGAACCTGCCGCAAAGAACACCGATACACAACGTCACCAAACAATATGCAACAATATGATGCATGCATGAGACATGGCAGTATGAGTGTGTTGGGCTAATGCAACTAAGACCAGATGGGTTTGAGCCAATTTGAACCAAAGATTCAAATTCCAAACACATTTGTGATCTTAAATAGTGCTTTATCATGTTTTGCACTAAACAGCAAGTTAACTTGTTTAAACATGCATGAAAATAGTACAGATGGATAGATTAGATTTTTCTGATCATTTTTCATATATAATTTGTTTGATTTGGAGCTACGGTTGAATTTATATGAATTTTTGAAGTTTGGGTTATTTTCTGGAATTTATAAATCATTTTAGATTTATTTTAATTCCAGAAAAGGATTACTGCGTCAGCATGAGGTCATGCTGACCTCAGCAAGTCAACAGACCCGGTCCAGGTCAAACTGACCAGTGGGTCCAGGGTGTCAGTGGCTAATTAACTAATTTAATTTAGTTTAAACTAATCTGGATAATTAGCAGAAGGGGGCCCCACCTGTCATTGACTCAACAGAGTCAACCAGGGCCCACCCGTGGTCAAAGTCAACACGGCTGCACCGGCGTTTAGCCGCCGGCTAGCCCGACGCGGCAGCGGAAGTGGTTTTGGCCGTTCCGGCCACCAAATGGGTCGCGGAGGGCATCGGGGTGGAGCTGAGGACGGGCCGCGGCTCTTGGTGGAGTCAGTTGGGCTCGGGGTGGCAGGAGTTGGCGCCGGCGACGACCTAGGCGGCCACCGGAGTTCGGTTGGGGACGAACTCGAGGCTAGGGTGTGCCGTGAGGTGCGGGGAGTGCACGGTTGGACTCAACGCAGCGTGGTGAGTGCGTTGGACACCGAGAGGTGGCCGGAGGATGGCCGGGAGCACGTCGGCGACGAGATCCGCGGCGGTGCGTGCGGGTGATCTTCGTGCGGTGGCTACACGGCTCAGGGGCGAGAGAGGAAGAGTAGGAGGGGTAGCTAGGCTCACAGAGCACCCGTAGAGGCCACCGGCGGGGTCGGGGACGAGCTGATGCGGCGATGGCGTTGAAGGGGATCTCCGGCGACGGCGAACTCGGGCGAGGTCGGTGCGGTGGACTCGGGCCTCACGAGCACGCGGGGCTCGGTTAGCTCGACGAAGTGGACGGCGGCGGAGCTC